>NC_056731.1:1636589480-1636706980 GCF_019279795.1 Protopterus annectens | reverse complement strand
ACTGGGCCCAATGACCTACTTTCAGTGGAGACCCGGGGAGAAAAGCTCTATACAATCACAGAAATTTTTACATAACATCAGCTTAACTTTGAAAGCCAAGATAATTTTTACTTAATACAAACTGAAGCAGATATACAAGACAAATACATATTATAGAGGTATACAATACAAGAAAATAAATCCAGTGTGTTAAATTTTTAGTAATTCTGTTTGCATATTCTCGTAAGTAAGAATACTGTTTAATCAATTCTGTTTATTCAGCCAAAGAAATAAAGAAAGCAAGAGAGATTGGATATGAATGAAGACAGTTAGTGTAAATTGAATCTATATTAAGTTAGTAAAAGTATTTGTAATGTATAGTGGCCAAAACATTTATGGTGGTTTAATCATATGACTACAAGAACAGACAAGGTTATTGAGACAGCGTTCTTTTAGTGCAAATTTAAATGTTTTTAAAGAGTCTGGTTGATTAATAGAGAGAGGGAGTGCATTCCGAATTTGAGCAATGGCATGGGAATAGATACATTGTCCAGCTCTTTTGCTGGGTTTAGTTATGGTTAAGAGTTGTTTGTTAGAGGACCTAAGATGCTGAGTAGGGGTGTGTGTTTGCATTATAGTTTGAAGGGATGGGCAGTAGTTTGGATTATTTAGTAGTTTGTGGGTGAGAGTACGTTGGGAATAATGTAGGTAATGAGGGAACTCAAACCAGTTTATAGATTTAATGGCCAGACAATGATGTGTGTGAGTTGGCATGTTGGAGACAAATGTAGATATTTTATAGTAGCAAGGCTGCAGTTTGCTCAGGAGACATGTGTGTAGGCTAGTGAAAATGGGGCAACCATAGAGAAGGGAGGGTAGAAGTAGACTATCAAATGTAATTAAATATTAAGCAGGAGAAAGTGAAAGAATTATTGGATAAATATTGTTACAAATTATGAAGGAGTATTGAGGAAGTCCAGGTAACAAAAGTGTTTATGGGAGAAAGAGATAGCAGTGGAGAGAGGTAGGGGACAGTTAGACAGTTAGAGATTGTGAAGAAGTAGTTACATTATGTCCACTTAGCTAAAAGAGTGGTGAGTCATAGTAAGGGTTTGGAATATGGGGGAATAGAGATTATACAGGAACATCACATGTACAGAGACAGTAACTAAGCAGCTAGGACCTTAGTTGAGTTTTAAATGATTTTGTTTTGCATTGCTAGTGGGATGCAATTCCAGAATTTAGCAAGTTGGTGGGAGAGTGGTGATTTGCCAGCAGAAATATAAGCTGACTGCAGGACGGTACCTCACAGGACATTGATGGCTCAGATAAGCGGGGCAATGGCTGTACATTAAAATGACTTTCTGGGTGGAGAACTGTTTAAAAGACAGAGTAGCTAGAACTAGCAAGGCAAGCACTTTGCCATGTAAGAAAAATGTTTGATTAGCACACAGGCTTAGTGGTTAATAATGTACCCAACTGGTTTATTTGTAACAGACATCTTTTAAATAGAGAACCCAATGAATCTATTTACAGAAGATACCACATCTGAGGCAGTGGTCTTACAAATTGGAGTCAAGGCTCAAAACAGATCTCAATGGCAATAGGATTGATGTTTGTAACTGGTGTTAATTGCTACCAAGTGCAAGGTAATATACTTAAGGAGCAACAAACTGGGAGTAAAATGCAGAATAAATTGAGAGAATCTAGGGAACATCGTCAGGGAAAGAATTCATGGGGTATCATGTATACCTACAAGTTCAATTATTGTCCCTAGCACTGGAAGAGCTAGGCAGAGAGGGAGAGCACTGAAAAGGTGTCGCCTACTTACCTCTCTTGGGGGAAAAGGGGATTGTGGTCAATTGGGGAGCACACATAAAAGTATGATTTCCCTGGGAGAAACTGACAAAACCATTTCCTGTGTTTTAAACATTGGAAAAGGGTTGCTTGCCAGTAGTGTCACTTGCTGAAGAGAGGGACAACCATCATGGTCAGAACATTGTAGGTCGTCTTTCCTTTGCTTAGCTGAGCATGTGTAGGGAGGTAGCACCATAAATAAAAGCCCTCAAGATAGTTCCTAATGATTGCCCCTCTCTGCCAGCTCAAAATATATAATTCTCAGAGTGAAAATATAGTTTACTTAGCCTTGTGTAGTATGTGTTCTCAGTTTTATGTAGGAAAAAGCATTAGAAAGTTAGGAACAAGAATATGAGAACACGATAATGCAATTAGAAAGGCAGATTTAAAAAATTCTTTAGCTAAGCATAGTGTAAACTGTATTGGATTTAGGAAATTTCATTTTTATATACTTGAACAGGTTGATCAAATTAGTTTTGTTACTGGGTGTAATAAAGTTTTGGAGGTACATAAAATAGCAGATTTTGCTTAGGGCTGACTGTTTTCCCTGGATTAAATGAAACGATTAATATCAAATATTTACTTAAACATAAAAATGCTTATGGCTTTTTATAAGATTGTTTACAAATTGTTTATATTTATTTTTATTTAAGTTGTATTATTGTGCACTTACAATTTTAAGTATATTGTGTCTTATTAAATATGAGTCAGTATATGATAAGAAGGTTTATAGGAAATTATATTTTTACGTTTCATAGTATTTGTATTGTAATTGGTTCATTTTATTTATTTGGATTGTCATTGGTTTATTTAATTTTTGGAGGAAAAAATTAAGATATATTTTGGTGAAGTTTGAATGGTTTAAAGTTTCTGAAGAAGTTCCAGTGATCATAAAAAGAACAAAGGTGCTTAACTTATTTGTACTTATTTTGTCTTGGAAGTATGCACTCAATTTCTGATTCTGTTTTGACTGGGTTTTTAAGCAATAAAGATAACTGGTTTCATTTTCTTTGGATTTATGTCTAGGGGTATTACAGAATATCGAAATGGTGCTATCTTAATTCCCAGGTTTCAGGAATTCCTTTTAAAGTGATCAGAATTTGCATGATTGCTGAATATGATATAGCAATGTTGTTGCCAGGATTATTTCTATGACAGAATAATACCATTTTGGCAGTGCAGTGCTTACCTGTAGCAGCAGGCATAATGTTACAGTCTCAAAGGGGCCCTTAATTGCTCTTCCCTGAAATGTGTAGGTGTGAGGTGGTCCATATTTGAATGCAAGGAAGGTACATTAAATTCTCATAAGTATTGAGGATGATGGCCAAAAGTACGAACACTTGATTACTTTGTCTGTAGAAAGTATCGTAAGACTAGCTCAACAAGCATTTATTTGCATCCTCTGTGCCTCAAAATGTGAGCCTAGTCTGTCTAGTATATGTGATGTACTGCCAACACAGCTTCTGAGTATGGTCCCAGTCCACAAGAAAGCACAGGATACAGCAATTAAATGAATCTGTTACATATGGCACAGATGTTTCCAGCCTTAAAGACTTTTATGTTTCCACATATGTAGTTATGAAGATTGCTTCTGTGGGCATCATATTTGTCAGAGTTTGCCTATGAGTTTCTTAATTTTGTTGGCTATTGTGGAAAACACCTTCCTCTGATTTATAGCAAGGAAGACTGTGTTATTTGGACATGCATACTTCAGTACCAAGAGCTGCACCTCCCATTGGACAGCTTTATGATTTTCTACCCCATATTTTCATTTTTTATTTGGTCATAAACAGTCACTCTGCAGTGATACTGACTCCACTTGTTTGTTATATAATCTAGTTCCAAGTAGCCATCAAATGTTGTGGTAACATTTGAGAAATTCTTCCTGTGCTCAATCATTGTCTGCTTAATTTTCCTCATTGTCTGTTCTCGATGAGATCTTTCCTTTATTTTTATTTATTTTATTTATTTATTTTACATTTGTTGACCAGGCTGGTCCAACTGGATATATATCCATTTGCAGCAGAGGCCCGGGGAGAAAAGCTGCAAGAGAAAAAAATACATAAATATTAATAGCAACGTTACAAAAATTCACTCAGAAAAAAATATAAAATAGCACTAACATATATTACTGAAGTAACACAAATTAACAGTGACATATATTACAGAAGTAACAACAGGAAATTAATTACAGGATGAGGGAGTTCAAAATTAAGCAGAAAAGTAAGTTTTTGTACTAATTTGTAAGCAGGAGAATGTGAACATACTAGTGGCATTAGGCAAGCTAGTCAGGGTTAGTACAGAGGCAAAGCCAGTGAGTTTTTAGATGAGATTTAAAGCAGGGAAGAGAGGAGATTGCAGTGAGGTTGTCAGGAAGAGAGTTCCAAGCTTTTCCTGTTGTGTTAGAAAACAAGGAGGTGCCTGTCAAGTTACTGGATTTACAAGTTGATATAAGAAGTTTGTTAGAAGAACGTAGGCTTTTGAGGTTGCAATAAGGTGTAATACGTGTCTTGAGAATAGGGGTGGTGTTAGGTTTATAGAGGATTTTATGGGCTAAGGAGAGCTGATGAAATAAGATCAGATTTTGAAGCTCAAGCCATCCTAATTGCTTTAGGTTTAAGCAGTTGTGAGTTCTAAAAGTAGAGATCGAGGCAAATCTGGCAATACTGTTGTAGGTGACTGCCAGTTTTGAGAGGTTAGTTTTGGACAGATAAGTGTAAATGGGGGAGGCATAAAGTAGGGTAGAGATCAGATATGAATGGGCAATGTGTAGTTTTAGCAAGAGGTGTAAGAAATTGTTTAATTCTATACAGGGGGCCTAGATTTAGTATTAACCACTTACAGACAAAAACAGAACTCACAGTATGAAAAAAATACAGTTAAACAGTAATGAACTCACAGTATGAAAAATACAGTTAAACAGTAATGAAATGCAGTAAATAGCAATGAAATTTATTTTTTATTTTATTTTATTTTACATTTGTTGACCAGGATAGTCCGACTGGATGCATATCCATTTTCAGCGGAGGCCTGGGGAGAAAAGCTCCAAGGGTAAGCAGATACAGCATTACATAATACCAGCATTACATATTACAAACAGACTATTTACAGAGATTACGTAAGTAAGCAAGTTAAACTAGTTCCACAGGTTAGAGTTAATCCCGAGCGTAAGTCAAGATTAAATTAAGTTACACAGCAAGCTGGTTAACAGATTTTTTACACATTCTAGAGAGAGTTAGCCAGGCTTGATACATTGACATAGCCAGTTAAGTGACAAATGTTGTTTGAGTCTAGTTTTAAATTGACCTAAGGTAGAAAGTAAAGTAATATCAGCTGGAAGAGAGTTCCAGGATTTACTTACAGAGTTTGCAAAGAGAGAGTCACCGGCTGTGTTATTAATTTTGCTAGTCTGAATTAGTAGTTTGTTAGAGGATCGAAGCGGTCTAGGATTGTTATAGGGGGTGATAATATTTTTAAGTGCAGGAGTATTGTCCGGATTATAGAGGATTTTATAGGCCATAATCAGTTGGTTATACTGAATTAGTCATGGTAGTTCAAGCCACCCAAGCTGGTTTAGATTGATGCAATGATGTGTCCTAAAAGGCAGCCCAGTGGCAAACCTCGCAATGTGGTTGTAGCAAGTTGAGAGTTTGTTAAGGACAGTCTTGTTTAAATTCGAGAGTAGAGGGGATGCATACAGAAGGGTTGAAAGAAGGTGAGAGCAAGCTATGGCAATTTTAGCTGGAGGGGTTAGGAAGGCTTTTATTCTGTAAAGTGACCCTAGTTTTTTATTGATGGTTTTGATAGTTTGGTTAACATGTAGGTCGAATTTTAGATTATTATCTATGATGCCACCTAATAGTTTTGTAGAGGGGTCAAGGGAGATTATTGTGCCATCATCTGAATTTATGGTAAAGGTGAAAGCGGTAGACCTATGTGTTGGCGAAAATAACAGCATTTTAGTTTTTTTGGGATTTAGGATCAGACGACGTTCAGAAAGCCAGTTTTCTATTGTATTAAAGGTGGTCTGGATAGCTGACCATAACTCTATTGGAGATGTGGCTGAGCAAATCCGAATAGAGGCATCAGCATATTGGATACAGCTGACTTTTGGGATGACAGTATAAAGGTCGCTAACGAAGATGGAGAACAGCAAGAGCCCTAGTATAGAGCCTTGTGGTACTCCAAGGGTGTTAGGTGGAAGGTTAGGGAGTTTGTTCTGCCAGAGGACAGCCTGCTGTCGACCATTCAGGTAGGATTGAAACCATTGATGGGCTCTAGTATCTAGACAGAATGTTTGCAGTGTGTGGATTAATAGTTGGTGATCAACCATATCGAATGTCTTGGAAAGATCCAAGAAGAGGGTTGAGGATATATAATTATTGTTGTGATTATGGTTTTTTGTCTTGTAAAATGGATTTTTTAGTTTTGTTCGTGTATTGTCTGTATTTAATGTGATCTTGGGGGTCTTTAGTCTTATGACCCTCTATACATTCTGGGTTACAGATGTTCACACTAGTTGTTTCCTGAAGAAATTAATTGCAATGATAAATAACCCACAATTTATGACAAGTCTGATTTTTTTGAATGTGTGCTTATCCTCACCCCCTTACCTGCTGGCAGGTGATATGCAATTACTGCTCTCACAGATTCATACATGAACTTGCTTCCACACTACTGTATACCACTATGACATAGAGCTCTGTGTTCCTTGGCATGCTGTCATTTCTGGAGCCCAATGCATGATGGAATCATTCTTCCTTGCCTCTGCCTGGTAGGTACTCAAATGGTAGTGGCATGCTCATAACCAGCCATCCTCCCATGAAATGAGAGATCATCTATCCCAATACAGATTGCCCTGGTTGTGATCAAAGCTGCATCCCTCTGAACCCTGGAACCATCTGTTAAATTTATGAGGTCAGGGCCCTTCGTCTTTCTCTAAAAGCCAGTACCCTGGGGCATCATGTTGGTTAATATGAAGCAGGAGCCAGAATCCCCAGTGCTGTATGCTGGTTTTATATCCAGACACACAGAGTAATCTCCTTTACCTTTCTACTTCCTAAGTGATGAGTTGCTTTCTGGCAATAGTTGAGATACCTTCTTTTGTCTCCCCTTTGCATCTTCTTGAGTCTTTAGTAGTCTTTATACTGTTTCTGTACTTTGAAAGTCACAGCATGCAGGTAGGTAACCAAGCAGGCACAGATAAGATCTGATAGTAAGTTGCACAGTCAAAGTACGATGAATATTGGGCATTCTAAATACTACATCTCTTTTTGGCATAGACCTTCAGCCATATTCTGAATCTATGCCAGCTGATTGCATATGTTGTTCTTCCAAAATCTGCTTATATCCCTGTTAAGAACTGTGGGTAATTGATAAAGCATAAAGGAAAAAGGGATTTTCATCTGCTTTTTCAGATCTGATGGCATCATAAAGACTTTAAATGTCCATTTCCAGAAATGGGGAGAAAGAGCCCCCCCCTTCCACTACTCCCCATTTCAAATGATATTTTGTGAGGAGACCTTAAGAATAATGCAATGCTATCACCTTTTTGTCTTTGTCCTACTCTGAAGAAACATCTTAATACTTGCCTAAAGACAAAATGACATTGTTTCTTGGTTCATTCTCCTTGTAGAACCTGTCCTCATGGATGTTATTTTCCAGTTTTAGAAGCACCTATTTGCCTTCATTTGAGGTGCACTGCTCACCCTATTAGAAACACATTCTAAGATGGATTAGTTTATTATTTTGTCTAGTTAGCAAATCATAGTGATACCAGCACCTGGCTACCTTTTTATCTGAAAAGTAGACAGTGGTCTTGGATAGCTGGGTAAAGGACATCTATTTCTGTCAATCTGCCTAACATGCCGTATTTTTCTCCAATGGCCCAGTTTCATATTTTCTCAGCAAAAGCCAAGAGGATACCAAGTAAATAAATTAATTAACAAGTAAAATGAAATGTCCAAAAAGATTTATTGGAGAGGGTTCCCCTGTACCCTAGTGGAAGGAGTGTGCAATTAGAACTCATCTGATTGAAAGTTGCTAGAACAGTGCTCGGTTTTGAGCTTTTTTATTAATTAATTTGCTTAAATCAGTTTTCTCTCATTTGCTGCATAAGCAAATCCAGGTAATTTGCTGATCCCTGCAAAACTTAAGTAGAATTTTTCAGTGTATATTACACTTTTGAACTGCATTTTTACCATATCATTGCTTATTTGGACTGTTGTTTTTTTTGTTCTGAAATTGTTGCTCTTTGTTTGCTGTAGCATAGACTAGAGTCAGACCTGCTGAATCTAGTTCTGTTTGTATAACTTGAGCACTAAACCAGGCCATCTTTTGTTGGAGAGAGTTCCTCTGCACCCTAGTGGCAGGAGTGTGCAGTTAGAACTCATCTGATTGAAGGTTGCTGGATCAGGGCTCAGTTTTGAGATTTTTTATTGGTTAATTTGTTTAGATCAGTTTGTTCTCATTTGCTACATAGCACAGTGTTTGACCAAAGGTTCCTGGACTTCATTAACTTCAGTGCCCTGGACCAGCTGGTTGACACACACACAAGAGGCTCAAACATTTTGGACCTGGTGCTCACCAACATGGGGGACTGCTGTACCACCCCCAGTGTGTGGCCATCCCTGGTAAGGTCTGACCACAAACTAGTCTCACCAGAAGTAACTATAACACAAGACATCCCCCCCAGCAACAGATAGACTAAAAAACTTCTCCAAGGCCAATTACAACCTTTTATGTGATGGCATAAATAGCTTCATTGCCCCTCCCCCCACCGAAGGAACAGACACCTATGCTGAGTTAAACACCAATGTTTTATACAAGCACCTGTACAATTGTATTGACTCTGCCATACCTGATAGAACCAAAACAAGATTGTCAAGAAAAAACAAACTGCCTGGTGGACAACTGCCATTAGTTGGTTATATAATAGGAGAAAGAAATTGCTGTCTAAGAGTAGGAAGGAATGGTCTCAAAACTGGAAACACTCCCTACTCAACTTAAACAAGCAAATAAGACTCCTAGTGAAGTCCTCCCAAGCTAACTACGAATCCAAATTAGCGTCCCTAACTAAGGATAACCACAAGGCGTTCTTTAGTTACATCTGTAACTTCAAAGGTAAGGCCCAGATTTGCTCTGATCTCATAGATAATGATACTACATATATAGAACCTGTGGCTATAGCAAACCTGCTGGCTGACAGGTTCCATGAAAACTTCATTCCCCTGTCCCTGCCACATATACCCCGAAGCATCCCTAACACCTGTTCCCTGCCTAGTATCTCCAAGAAGCAGGTCTTAAATGCCCTCTCCAAGGCCAAAAACAGCCTGTATGGGACCAGGCAACATCCTGGGCTGTGTTCTACATGGGATAAAACAGGAATTAGCATCACCATTGAGCACGCTTTTCAATCACAGCCTAAGCACTGGCTTCGTCCCAGCAGAATGGAAAACAGCTACTGTCATCCACGGACCACAGGAACTATAGACCCATTAGCCTGACCAACTTATCTGCAAGGCCGTGAAACAAATCATTATGGACCTTATTAACAAAGGTGTAGGAAATCTCTAAATGCTCGACCCTACCCAGTTTGGCTTTGTCAAGGGGAGATTATGCCTGTTAAACTTGGTGGACTTCTTTGAGACAGTCACCAAAGCTCTATTATTTATTTATTTATTTATTTGTTAACTGGGTTAGTCTGGCTGGGCAGATACCCTTTTTCAGCAGACTCCCGAGGAGAAAAGCTCCAGTACAAATTGAATTTGTTACAATAAAGTACATATTTAAGCAAACAAACATAAGGGAAATACAGATATGTGTTATACATAAGGAAAAATAAAGATACATCTTATACAATGTTTGAAAGAAAAAAAGAACAATCTTTTTTTTTTTAAAACACTCTTTATTGCAAATTTTCAGAAAAAAAAAAAATCATAACAACATACAGAAAATAAAAAACGTAACAAAGATAAAAATCTTATGACAACTAAAAACATGTATATCCAACCAAAAACTATATACAACTCATATCTTGCTGTAGAGCATTCTTGAAAGGGTCCAGCATATCTTGAAGTAAGTATTGAAATCCCCATGTGTTCAATATTCATTTAAGTATCTGGTCAGATATTAATCTCCAGAATTCCTTAAAAACCGGTTTATTCTTAATATTGTGGAACAGAAATTTGTGAGCCTTGAGGTATTTAATAGCTGTCAGTTTGAATCCCCCCCAAGAGAGGGAGTGTCTATTTTTCCAATTTAAGGAAATGTAATATTTGATTAACATAAATATAGGTATTAAAATCTTACATTTCCTATTAGACATGCCATGAGGTGGGATATGGAGTATAGTAAATTCCCATGAGAGGGTGGATTTTTCATATCCAATTTTCTCGAGAATCACTCTCAAGGCACACCAAAGTTTGTAGGAACACTTGCAACTCCAGAACAAATGGAGGATGTCATCCGTTTGGTTCGAACAGTATTGGCATTTGGGGGAGTGATTTGCGAACATTCTACTAAGGACGCCCGGGGTGAAATATGCATTATTCAGGATCATTAGATAGGTGTATTTCATCCTTTTGAAAGGAATAGACTTAGAACTTAAATTTATAGCTTTTAACATCTGTTCTTGATTGATAGTAGGGTTAATCTTTGACCAAAACTTCGAGAACCCAAGAGCATTCTGATATCTGATTGATATAATGGCCTTGTAGGAGTTAGCGGTCATTTTCTTTTCACTAAGAAGGAGTTTCTTTATCATTTTACATGTTGTAATATCATTATCTGAGGCCAGGGGATGATACAGATATTTTTGTATCAGTTCTCTAATTTGTCATAGGATACTCAGGTATATTTTAGGTAAATTCAGTTCCGTTCTTAGGTTAGTGATATTTAAATGTCTAAAAGGGAAGAGATCAGCTATAGTAGTATTCTTAAGGAGAGGGAATTGATCCAAATTGAGCATATGACCGTTTAATTTAAGGTTGGGATTGAGATGAAGTGGTTGCAGCGTTATGAGTGAATGGGACAGGTTCAGAGAGTTGAAAAGGGCCTGAAGGGATTTTATGCTGAATATTAGGCTTTTTGAACGCTTTAGTAATCCTAAGTTTGCTTCATTTAGAAAGGGGAGTGCTGCGGGGTTAAATTTTAGTGTTTAACAAAACTATTACCTACAATCACCCATGTCGGGGCCCACAAAAATTTAGCTCTCTGATAACACGCAATCTTAAATATTCTACTACTATTTATTAACTGATAATATGTTTTGAAATTGGGAAGACCTACTCCACCCCTCTCCTTTGGATACATAAGTTTTAAATAACTAATTCTAACCGCTTTAGGAGCCCAAATAAATTTAGAGATGGATGATATCATTCTTTTGAAGAAGTTGTCATGTAGAATGCAGGTAGTTGCGTGAAACAGATAAAGAAGTCTAGGAAGGATATTCATCTTAATCACGTGGTTCTGGCCAGGAAAGGGAGCTTGAGTTTTGACCATCTATCAATATCGTTTTGAATATTATTCCAGTATCGGACGACATTATCTTGATGATAGTTACTGTTTCCCTGTGAAAATTGAATCCCTAAATATTGCAATTGTTGGTTCAATTTGAGCTCTGCTCCAGAAAATGTATTGGGCAGCATAGAGTGAATATTCAAGGGAAATATTATGGATTTTTCTTTATTGAGTTTATAGTTTGCGAGGTTAGAGAATCGTTTAATGGAAGATAATATTTTGGAGGGGTCAGATCGGGGGAGAGTGAAATAAATATTTAAATCATCTGCATATGCTGATAGAAAGATCTTCGAGTTATAAATGTTAGGGGGATGATGGAAAGTGGATTGTTTAATAAGCATGAAAAGTGGTTCCATATATAGGTTAAATAAAAGTGGGGAAAGGGGGCAACCTTGTCTGACCCCGTTGACAATTTTGATCCTGTTGGAGGGTAGTTTATTTACATGTAGCGTAGTGTATGTTGCAGAATAAAGGGTTTTTATTTTGTCAATGAATGAGCATGGGATATTGAAGAAAGGTAGCGTAAGAAATAGGAATTTTATACTCAAACGATCAAACGCCTTGGATGCATCTACTGCTAGGGCATATAGAGGGTGCTTGTTGAGATTGGAATGGTGTATCATAGTTTCCAACAGTAAGGTTTGATCATTAGTTTGCCTTCCCGGGATAAACCCAGATTGCTCAGGGGAGATGATATTAGGGATGACTACTTTCAGTCTATTGGCCAGAACCATTGCTAGGATTTTCATATCTAAATTGATTATGGAAATGGGTCTATAGTTTTCAGGATTTTTAGGGTCTGAATTATGCTTTAGAACGAAAATAGTTTTAGAGGCGTTTAAATGCATGTCTTTGAAACCATTTAAGATAATATAATTAAATAATATCCTCAATCCTTTGGATATTCTTGTAATAAAATCTTTGTAAAATTCTGCCGTAAATCCGTCAGGGCCAGGGGATTTGTTGGGTTTAAGGTTATTTATAACGGAAATGATCTCCTGTGTGTTGATGTCTCTTCCCAGGAATTTATTCTGTTTATCCGTGAGTTTGGGAAAGATTAAATTTCCCAGAAGGGATCGTATTTCTGATTCTTCCACTATGTTTCCTGTAGGTCCATATATTTTAGTGAAGATAGTCTCAAATATTTTGATGATTTCATTGGGTTTTCGGAACTCCTTGCCTTTATATTGAATTTCTGATATGAAAGTAGAGGGTTTAGATAAATTGATCACTCTGGCCAAGAAACTGGAAGGAGATTGCATTACATCCGCGTATAAGGCTAGTTATTTAATTTCATGAAAGCTCAGGTTGTCCGATTGTACAGAGATTAGGTCTTTTTGTAACTGTATTATACGTTCTTCTAGGAGCTTGGAGTGATTTAATTGGGCTTCCAATTCCGCTGTAAGTAATGTGGAGGTTAATTCCCTTTCTTTTTTAATGCGAAGTTTTTTATAATATGAGGCTTTATTTATCAGGAATCCCCTGATCATTGACTTAACCGCAGCCCATTCGTATTCTATAGGAGATTGAAAGGAGTCCCTAGTTTTAAGAAAATTATCAAGGTATTCTTCAATTTGGGCGGTAATCTCCTCTCTTTTCAGGAGGTTGGGGTTCAGACGCTAGCACAAAGCTGGTCTGATGGTTATGTTATTATTGTGATGATTAATAGATAAAGAGATTTTGGAATGATCTGAAAGAGATCTGGGAGATTGATTAAAATATATGTCCAGGATGTAGAAAGCCCGGGAAATCAGAAAAAAGTCCAATCTAGACCAACTTTTGGTGCAGCTAGAGAAGAAAGTGAATTTGGACTTCTTCTGAGTAGGGTCTAAAAATAGACTCTGGTCAAATAAATTAAAGTCTTCTTTCAGTTCAGTTAAAGCTTTAACTGCTGACGATTATATCTCGCTTTAGGGTTTGATCTATCTGAAATGGGGTCCTGCACCACATTCCAGTCTCCACCAATGATATAGTAGTGATTGTGAAAAGAGACAAGAAAGTTATATAACTTTGCGAAGAAATCTTGTTGAGCGTAACATGGGGCATAAATGTTTATAGCGAGAATAGGTTTATCTAACAAGGGGTGAAATGAAGTGAAGTAAGACCACCTACCCTCATCGTCTGACCCCATCTTATCTATAGTTGCCCCAAAGCTTTTTTTGATAATAATGACTACCCCGGCACTATTCGTAGTGCTTTCCGAGGATATAATGTTTTTGATCCATGGTCTCAATTTGTCATTTTCCCATTGTTGATTTAGTAAATGAGTCTCTTGAAGGAAAGTAATATTAGAGGTAGATTTCATTGTTAGATGCATAAGCAATTTTTTTTTTTAGTTGATCGTAAGCCCTTAATGTTCCACGATTCTATGTTCCACATCATCCGGTTAAGTAAAAAAGGTTATACAGGGGGATATGTACTAGAGTATGTATACAGTACTGAGCCTTACTATCAAGCTGACTTATGAGTGTAAGGGCAAGTGTGAACAATCCTTCCCGCTTGTTCCCGGTGCCTACCCACCTCCCCCTAAGCCCGGAAGGGTCTGGGAACCATACATTGTTCCGTTTGATTGACCAGTTAGAAAAAAAACTTGTTCCCAGAATAAGTCTCCATACAACCCGTGAACAGAAATGCATAGCAAACCCAAGCAGTGCTACTACGTGTCCACCTCTCCGCCACAGTAGAGGAAAATCATGTAGAGCTAAAACAGCAATAACAAATTAATTCAAAACTCATAAAACTCATAAAACGTTATTTTGAGCCCATTAATGATCCGAAGTCTTCATCACAAAAACAAAAAACTCATGTTTAAACTTTAAGCATACAGTCATGAAGGTCACCACATCACTCAAAAATATTTACATTTCCTAGAAGGTAACTATGTTTACAGTGCTGGACCCTAGTCCGCCTCCTTGACAGGACCATTAGTTTAACTATAATGGTAACTTGCAACATTTTTTACTAGACAGCCTCATTGGGTTGTACCATTGCCCTATGATACATATAAGAAAAACCAATTACTGCTGGGTAGGAAAAGTTCTTTGTTTTTGTAGAGGCTATTACGTCTCAAATGATGACATATTTACTAGCCCCGGATCCCAAGGTATATAATCGGATCAAAAGTGCCATTACTCCCAGCCTGTCTTACTCGGCCAGCTAGGTGGGGGGGGGGGTAACCCCCTCAGCCACATGAAAAAATTCAGACAAAAAAGGATTACAAACCATGGGCTTGAATTATTGTGATTAAAACACCAAATGCGTTTATTGAACCAAACAGACAATTGGCTATAAGCTGTTGAAATCAGTGTTAGTTGCTACCCCCTCCCCTCCCTCTTTGTGAGATTCCAGTAATTATAACTGGGTATCTTAATGCACTGTATAACTCGCTATCCTGCATTAAAATCTTGATGAGTCACAAAAAATGGCTCACAGTAATTTTTGTCATTAACATCGTATCTTACCCATTCTACAGTCTAAAAGCACTCACCTGTGAAAATAAGATCACAGGATCAAAAATTACTTTTGTGGGGGGGACACAAACTTCAATGTTGTGTTAAGTATGTTATTATTCTAATGCTATAAGGAACATAGCAGATACCAAAACTAATCAAAAAAAAAAAAAAAATGCGTATGGCTGTGATGTTTTTGTCAAAAGGCACCAGACCTACTTAAGCAGCGATCAAGTTATTTGAAGAACCTTAACCTGGTCAGTATGGTGCATATGAGTATAAGCCTGCATTTGCCCCCTTCTAGAGTCATTCTCCTTTGCCCAAGTCTGTCCTATTGTATCTTGGTCTTTTATAGAAGATACTTAGGGGAATAGAAGGGAAGCTAGAGGCTTACCTTATCAGTCATTCTACTAGAGGATCTTCCATGCTAGTTTGGCTAGTAAGGCTGGACCCCTTTTTAGTTTTGCCTCAGGCCCTGTTTTTTCTTAATTTTCAGTGCCCCGGGCCTGTCGACAGGAAGGTTGGAAGGTTGTTGACCCTCAATGACCCAGCATGCAACTGGCTCTTAAAGGTGCACTGTCCCTATAGTGCGCATCAGGTCTCACGGAGGTTGTAAAACAGCCTGTAACAGCAATAAACAATAGAAGAATCAATGCGACGAGCCTGTCAGTATCAACGGTTGGATTCTCACTCTTATCGGGAAGTTACTTAGCTCGTCCAGCAACACAAGTCTCTAGCAGTGCAATACTAGTTTTCTTGGTCGCACACCCTACAGCTCTAATCCCTACTAGGTACAGTAAGATGATCTCACTGTATTTAGATGGACTACTAAAATCTAATTCTGAATTCAGCAAAGCAGCAACTATTATTTGTAATTAGTTTATCTGCATGTAACAAGAGCATCATGATTGCAGGAGACTTCTGTCCTATATAATGCTGCTCTGATTTATGGTGGACATTTTATCATTTATTTGTTACACATTATTGACTCCCTGTGTTGGATCATCAGTAACTTGTAAGGAGGGGATTGCCAGTCTTTTGTGGGATAATGGCTGTTGTAACTCTCATTGTTACTGCTTCTGTATGAATGTCTAATCATTTACTTTGGTTGAATAACTCTTATAATGTGCATTTACTCTGGTCTCTGAAGAAAAAAGAACAATCTTAAGTACAAATATTGCATGTTGTACAGTAACAGATTAGAATCATGGTAAGTGTGGGCATATTTGCGATAGGAGGGAGAGATAGGGAAATAGAGATATCAAGTATAGAATGGAGTCTAGCTGGAGAAAAAGTGATAGAGGAAATAGAAATAAAATACAAGTAGGAAGTATATTATGTAAGAAATAGGGACAAAAAATGTGATAGACACAGAAATAGAAATGTAATACAAGTAGGATGTATATAATGTAAGAAAATAGGGACATTGAAAGAGGGGGAGGCTAAGGTGGAGGAGGTAGTGATTCAAGTAGGATCTTTATAGGGCCAGGTCCAGGAGTTAAGCAGATGTTCCTTTAAAGCAAGTTTGAAGTTGCTCGAATTTTGAATCGATCTGATGTAGAGAGGAAGTTTGCTCTAAGAAGTGGTAACTGAGTAACTATATAGACTTTTTCCTATGGATTTATTAGGTTTGGAAATTTGGAGAAGGTGTTGGTCAGAGCTATGAAGTTCCCAGTTAGGGACATAAGGGGAGATGAGAGTTGCCAGCGAAGGACAGGCTAGGGGTTGGTGGAGGATAGTATGTGTCAGATGAAGCTGAGGCAGAGGCAGCTGATTATGGAATTCTAGCCAGTGGAGTTTTTTTTTAAGAAGAGGCAATGATGTGAATGATAGGGGATATTAGTGGCAAATCTAGCTATTTTGTTGTATTAAGTTTGAGTTTGGTTGACGTATTTTTTTTGGAGGTTAGTAAAGATAGGGGTGGCGTAGGGAAGGTAGAAGGTATGCCTGAGCTAGGGACAATCCAAATTCTTGTGCTAGGAAGTTTTTATTTCTGTAAAGCAATCCTAGTTTTTGGTGTGTCTTTTAGATGCAATTATTGATGTGGATGTCAAATTTAAGTTAATCATCTATATAAACCCCGAGAAGTTTAGTGTGAGATTCAACCTTAGTAGCTTTGTTGTTTAGAGAAGAGATGGAAAAGGTTGATTTAAGGTGTTGGAGGGGTTTGGGGAGGAAGAAAAGTAGTTTAGTTTTATTGGGGTTAAGTAGGAGTTGGTTGGTTGTGAGCCAAGTTTCAACTGAGTGCAGGGTGTCTTGAGTGCGGGTGTGTAGCTGGGGTAGATGTCAGAGGTAGTGATGGTGGTAGAGTCGTCTGCATATTTTATGAGTGTGGAGTGGGGACAGAATTGGATGAGATTATTAGTAAAGATGTTAAATAGCAGTGGGCCCAGGATGGAGCCTTGGGGGACACCAGTTTGAATGGGAAAGAAAGAAGAGGTAGCAGAGAGCCATTTGACAGATTGAGCTCTATTTGATAGATATGAAGAGAAGCAGCTGAGAGTAGTGATTGAGAGATTGAGGGAAGCAAGTTTGGAGAGAAGGAGGTTGTGAGACACCATATCAAAAGCCTAGATGAAGCCTTGGCTAAGTCTAGTTAGGCTGTATGCACAGATTTGCCATAGATGAGGGCAAATTTGTGCATACAGCCTACCTAGACTTAGCCAAGGCCTTTGACACAATCCCTCACTCAGGCATCAATGATAAATTTACCCAGCTGGGTATCAACCCATATATTGTCAGGTGGGTTGCAAACTGGCTCACTGATAGAACTCATATGGTCAAAATAGGGGACACCAACTCCTCCAGCAGACACATAACCAATGGTGTTCCACAGGGATCGGTTCCAGGACCCTTACTGTTTGGAATCTACTTCTCCAAAGTACAGGCTAAAACTAAAGGACTGTGGCTGACAAAGTTTGCTGATGACTGCAAACTGGGAGCGATCATTGAAACCCCTAGCATTGTCAACATCCTGCAAAAAGGTCTTATGCAGACTAATGACTGGTGCTAAAGTCATCACCTTAAACTTAATGCAGAAACATGCATTATCATCCCCTTCAGCAAGGGTGATGTTACTGCAAACTACCACATCAATAGCAATACCCTAAGCACACAGTCAGTGCTGATAGATTTTGGCACAGATGTTGACAGCAACCTTAACTTCAATCACCATGTCTCCACAGTGGTAAGAAGGGCATTTTATATTGCTCATTTCATACATAAGGGCATTGCCTCCAGATAAAAAGAGGTTATAACCCATTGTACTCTTCCCTCATCAGGCCAGTAGTAGAGTACATAGCTCCCTTTGGTATGTTCCTTTCCAAACACCTGCAGCAACTGGACAGACCACAAAGGTTCCTTATGAAGAAAATTCAGAGTCTTCAAGATCTGTCTTATGCGGACAGACTGAAATCATTGTCACTTCACTCTGTGTCGTACAGACTGCTCAGAGGTGAGCTGTGCCTTGCATATAGAGCAATCTCTGACCCAGCTTAAATGGAAATGCTGCACATTCACAAGTCAAATGGCACACGGGTCAATTGCTCAAAGGACCTTAATCTGGTATGTGACATCAACAGAACTTGCTGGAGAGACAAATTTGCCTCACAGAGGTTGCCCCATCTTTGGAACAAGCTTCCTATTCATATTAAACAGAGCCCCTTGTTGGCCCTATTTAAGTGTACTTTGGATGATTGGATGGGTAACCGGAAATTCATCTGTGTCCCTCTTGGACAGGGGAATAGGTGATGATTTTAGTGTCTGCTTGAAACAGACACCCTTGGGAACATGGGTTGAACTTGGCTAGGCTTGTAAGAGCCCTGGGGCTGTTAGCCTAGTAACCGCCTATGATCTTAAGATCCTATGAAATGGTAAAATAAAAACAAGATTTATGCTTCTACGCTCTCAGCTTTCATCACACAGACACCAGACCCATGTAAATCTGAGAATGTACCTCATAATGGGAAGCATAACAAGAGGCTATTATGATGGCCAGTAATGCTAATATGCCATTTTCATGGCAGGAACCATCTTAGGGGATTTAAAAGGAGGGTTAAGGAGAGGTAGGAATGCATAGTAATTGCTGGGATGACACTGGTACATTGGGACCTTTTTCTTGCAGGAGGCCAGAGATAACTTTATTACAAAAGGTAGATCAGTTCATGTTCTTGACTGTGGACAGGATCATTCCTAACCTACTCAGGTCCTTACTGATCTCCTATTTTAGATTTCAAATGGGTCTTTTCATTAAAGGGAAGATCAAGAATCTTCTGCTTCAGTTGCTCTTGAACACAAGAATCTCACAATTAGACAGCTTGAAAAAGACAGATGCTGGATGAAGTTATCCTGCTACTACATCTGGCATCAGAATTAAAGCATGCCATGTCAAAAGACTTTTAGAATACCACAGCAAACTACTCTAAGGACTTTGCCAGGGGAGAAACCATTTCTGAGGCCTGATCTACTAAAAGAAATTAAAGGTGAATTATTTTGTAGTGTTAGCTTGATTGACAAAGTCGGTATGTGATGAAAATCATGCTGATATTTTAATGAGAAGTGCTTCTTGCTATTTCTGAAGTTCAAATCCATTCTTAAATAATGACTCTACAGGTGTATTTGACATTTTCTACCTGAATGTTGAAATATCTTGGTAGAACTAAAATTCTCTTGTTGAACTTTTTTAGTAACTTCTACCTGTGTAAAATCTTAGACTGTATACTATCAGTACTTTATGTGTATAGAATGCATTAATATCACTACTGCATGTGTATAAATGTAAATAGAAATGTAACTACTCTTTGTTTATCTGGAACTTAGTATATTGCAATGTAAACAAATAGAGCTTTCACTGGGCCTCCACTGAATAGAATCATAGGATCACTGGAGGTTACTAGGCTATTGGCCCTGAGGCCCTTATAATCCTAGCCAAGAGTTTAGCCCATGTTTAGCCAAGTCAGCATCCGGTCCAGCAGGGACACAGGTGGAATCCCAGGGGTGTATTTTCTGTTTCCCATCCACTTATCCAGGTTGCGCTTAAAAAGGGATAATGAGGTACTCTGCTTGACGTGAAGAGGGAGTCTATTCCACAGATGGGGGAACCTCTGGGACACAAATCTGCTCCCCCCCAAACAAGTCCTATTGATGTCACAGATCAGGTTGAGATTGTGCATGTGGATTACTTGAGTGGAGCTTGACTTGCGGATATGCAGCAGTTCTATCAAGGCAGGGACTGAGATTGCTTTGTGGGTATTACCCAGTCAAACTTTCCTGGTAAACAAAGACAAATAAATAAATGAATGAATGAATGAATGAATGAATGAATGAATGAATGAATAATAATAAAATGTCAGTAGCTTGTGTGTTATCAAGCACAAATAATACATCCTCTAAGAAGACTGAATACTCTTTTCTAAACAATCCTTTCTTGGTTTGTGATTTACTGTGGAGTTACCTGGTAAGAGATGTTTTATTTTAGGTTATATTTTATTTCTTACCACTGTTTTTCACTGTTTGTAGGAAGGAAAGGATAGTTTGTAGACAAGAAGATTTAATTTGATTTATATTTAGTTATTTTACCTTTAATTTTCACTGTTTGCTGTTAGAAAGGGATGGGTTTTAAACAAGCAAGCTCTAGCCATCCTGAGGGACCTAGTCAGTTATGAAGTCACACAGACTGCAGAGAGGACAATCCAGAACTTATCTAAACAATCCTGTGTTTATTTTGTGATGTACTGATCTTTACTGTTAAACAGAGGTGCGACTGTGAGAGATAGTGAGCTGAAGCTACTGCACGCGCAACATAAAAGGAATTTCGGGGGGGGGGTGAAGCCTAGATGGCCAACTGGTAATAGCTTTTGTCTTGAGCTCCATATCAGTTACTAAGAAACAGGAAAATTATGATTTAAAATTCTATTACCAGCTCCTTAAAGTTAAACAATCTATTTGGGAATCTATAATCTACTAGATTCTCAACCTTGGAGCCTTTTCTTAAAAACTTTCCTGTCAGAACTAAGGATTATACAACTAAACAGAGATGAGCAACTCAAAATCTTCACGTGTTGATTCCACATTAAGGAAGGAAATCCAGTCTATATTTACCACTCTCCAGGAACTGTCTTTAAAAATGGATAGATTTACTGACAATCCTGAAACTTTAAAGATGAACTGTCAACAACAAACTGATGTTCTGAAACAAATCCTCCAGCAGCAACAATCCAAAATTCTGAACATTGAAACTTCAATGAATGACATAGATAAAGGGCTTAAGGAAGATGAATCCCACTGTGAGACCATACTGCAACAAAATAACTGGCTGATAAATAAAGTAGACGACATTGAAAACAGAGAGAGGAGAACAAATATTAGAATCTTTGGTCTCCCTGAAAAAACAGAAGGAGAAGATATTATTTCCTTCCTAAATTCCTGGCTGTCTGAATTCTTATACTTAAAAGAAGGTATGGTATGTCCTACAGGATCGAGAAACCTATTTCTTCTTCCCCTAATTCTTCTCCAAGATCTATTGTTGTGAAGTTCCTATCCTTCTTAGATAAAGACCTTATTCTGAGAACAGCTTGGAGGAAAAGTCCCTTATCTTTTAAAGGAAACCAAATAAGGCTAGACAACGATTATTCCACAAGAGGCCTGGAAATGAGAAAAAGCTCTTGGCCACTGGTAAGGTTTTTAAAGCAAAATAAAATTAAAGCACAACTAGTCTATCCAGCCAAAATCAAAATCTACCACCAGAATGAGATGAGATCTTTCAACAATATAGAATCAGCTGTTTCTTTTATCCAAAACAATAACATCATTACAGTCCCAGAAGGTATGGACTGGGCACCATCTATGACCCTTAAAAGATCATCTGAGAAAAAAGTAAGGTTAGTAATTTGATACATTTTTTTATCTTTATCTTTTTTTTTCCTTCTTCTTTTATTATTTTCTTTGTTTAAACAATGACATTCTATTTAGATTATGTAGTGGGTAAAGGGTGGGGGAGGGCAGGGAGAGAACAGTAATGAAAATATCATTAATAGAATAATAACATATTTATTTCTTGTAAAAGTTTATAAGTTCTTCAAATGCTATTTCTAATTATACTTTCTTGATTATACTGCTTATGCTTGTTTGTAAATAATCTGTCATGCTTTAACTAATAATAATCAGAACTAAATAAGAGTAAATAATATGTTTTATTTTTAACTCTATTAATATAAACAGTAAGTAACATTCCATTGTATATACTTCTTACAGCTTTCTCTTACATTTTTTATTTCTGCCTCACTCCCTTTTATTTTCTACTCTCTTTTCTTTTCTTTATTAATATATAGAAATGCTTTTGACTGTGTGGGCACAGTGAATAATAGGATTTGTATGAAAATTGAGTTGGGAGAAGAATGCTGAGTTTTATTGTTTGTTGGTAATTTTGAGTTTAATTTCACTTGCATAGAGGCTGTGATGATCTGTGGAATACATTGTGGAGGTTCTGTCATGTTTAGATGCATTTACACTGCTAAATGAATGTTTGTCACTAGTTTTAATAAGTTTCCGCCAAAATGTTAAGAGAGACAATCTGGGATGTGGGCTGTCTTATGCACAATGTCCTTGAGTTACCTCAGAATCTTCAAATCACAGAATTCTCACAGAGAAACTGAAAGCAGTTAGTATAAACATTGACAAGGTTATCACACTGACACACCACAGATTCAGGAAAAATACTCTGTTCATAAAATATGTCAGTTATAATGAGTTTAAATGATGTAGTTTCTTGTAGTAAGTAAATGTCTTATTTTAGAAGGCATAAAAATGAAACATTTATTTAAATGTTTTGAAAATCTACTTAACAGCAGCATAATAATCTGTGTTAAAAATTTGTGTTCCAAACATATACTTTACTATAACTCATTTAATTCATCTGATTGACAAACATAAATAATCTTATAACTCTATTCTGGAAGAAATGTCATGTGATATATTTTAAAGCAGTAGGTTAGCATGATTGTAAAATCTGGTTACCAATATGTGTTTGCTGTGCATTATTTTGTATAAAGCAGACAGATTTATTCTAGGGACAGCAAGTAGGATAGTGCTCTACAAAGACACAACTCAGTGAGATCATATATATATATATATATATATATATATATATATATATATGTGTGTGTGTGTGTGTGTGTGTGTGTGTGTGTGTGTGTGTGTGTGTGTGTGTGTGTGTGTGTGTGTGTGAGTGTGATGGCTTTTTTTCTGAGAATCTGCATAACTATCCAATATGATTTATAATAATTTCTATGAATACAATATTTTACTCTATTGACAAAATGAATGTTTGCCACAAGTTTTAATAAGTTTCCCGCCAAAATGTTAAGGGAGACAATCTGGGATGTGGGCTGTCTCATGCACAGTGTCCATGAGTTTCCTCAGAAGCTTCACTCACAGAATTTTCACAGAGAAACTGAAAGCAGTTAGTATAAACATTGACAAGGTTATCACACTGACACACCACAGATTCAGGAAAATACTCTATTCATAAAATGTGTCAGTTATGATGAGTTTAGATGATGTAGTTTCTTGTAGCAAGTAAATATCTTATTTTAGAAGGCATAGAAAATGAAACATTTATTTAAATGTTTTTGAAAATCTACTTAACAGTAGCATAATAATCTGTGTTAAAACTTGTGTCCCAAACATATACTTTACTATAACTCATTTAATTCATCTGATTGACAAGCATAAATAATCTTATAACTCTATTCTGGAAGAAATGTCATGTGATATATTTTAAAGCAGTAGGTTAGCATGATTGTAAAATCTGGTTACTAATATGTGTTTGCTGTGCATTATTTTGTATAAAGCAGACAGATTTATTCTAGGGACAGCAAGTAGGATAGTGCTCTACAAAGACACAACTCAGTGAGATCAGATATATATATATATGTGTGTGTGTGTGTGTGTGTGTGTGTGTGTGTGTGTGTGTGTGTGTGTGTGTATGTATATATGTGTATGTGTATATGTATGTGTGTGTGTGTGTGTGTGTGTGTGTGTGTGTGTGTGTGTGTGTGTGTGTGTGTGTGTGTGTGTGTGTGTGGGTGTGTGTGTGTGTGTATATGTGTGTGTGTATATGTATGTGTGTGTGTCTGTGTTTATGTGTGTGATGGCTTTTTTTTAGGTAATAACGCAGGTGTTTCTGAGAATCTGCATAACTATGCAATATGATTTATAATAATTTTTATGAATACAATATTTTACTCTATTGACAATAATGAGTTTAAGTAAATGCTCATATACAAACAATTCAAGATTTTTGGAAGCTGTTGATAGAATTCACATGACAGAAAATAGATGCATCTTAATGCATGTAATGTCTGAATCATATTAGCCAAAGATTTTGATTTAAATGAATGTTAGAACATAATTTTCTCTCCTCTTGATTTCTAACATTAAGATTATTTGAATGCTATTAGAATACAAGTGTTATATATTACATAGATCTATATAATAGTATGAACAGTGTTTAAAAAAAAAAAAGTTTATTTTAGTTTATATGATGCTGTTTTACCAAATGTGTAGTTTTGTCTTGATAGATAATTGAATTGAAAACTGTTAACCTCAGTTAAATATAACTAGTATTAAATTGATAAGGTGGTAGCTGAGGTACTGCTGCTTAGGGTAGGGGTTAACTTGAGTAGTAAATACTGCTCTAAGTTGGAGTTTTCAACTCCAGGCGGGATGCAAGGTTTAATCCTTACATTATTTTCACTTGTTCATTGTTATATGTATATAGTTTTGACATCCACAATATATTTTGTACACTCATTGTCACTACAAACAAAATTGAATCCTATACAAAATCCCATAAGAGATTTAATAAATACAGCTATATTTAAAGGTACACCTAAAAGAGGAGATGTAACATTATTTATCTTGTTATTTGTTATTTCGATCATAAGATTCTTGAGTTTTAAAATGCCAAATGACATCTTTAAAAGGAATTTCTTTAAACATTAATGGATTGAATAATCCGTGTAAAAGGGCAAGCCTAATAAGATACATTAATCTACACAAGGCCAATCTAGTCTTCCTGCAAGAAACCCATCTCTTGAAAAAAGATATTGATAAACTAGCCACTAATAAGTATACAGTATTGGTTAGTTCAGAGCAGACTCAGAAAAAAAGAGGAGTGGCTATTTTATGGAATAAAAGTATGCCCATTCCTAAAACCATTAAGTCTTATCAGGATGACATAGGAATGTTTTGTATGGTTACAATACAAATTAATGGGAAGACTTACACTTTAATTAATGTATATTGGATACCTGGAATTGGTATTAATACAGTGAAACATCATATTGATAAGATCATATCATTCTCTGTAGGGGATATTATTTTAGCTGGTGATTTTAATTGTATACTACATGAAAGTGATACTACCACTATAAAGAAAAGAAGAATTACATCTAATGCAAAACATTTAAATGATTTTGCTAATTCTTATCATTTGAATGATATTAATAATCAGATAGAGTCAAAATCATTACCATACACCTTTTTTTCTAACAGATACAAAACTTATTCAAAAATAGATAGGGTCTTTATTTCTAACTAGATGGTAACAGATTTAATTAATTCCAAAATCATTTCATGTCCTATATCTGATCATAACTCAATTGTTTTTGAATTCATGATAAAAAATACTCATAATGTTCAGATCAAAAGGATACCAGCATACTTAACTCAGCTAAAAGACTATAAAGAATATATACTTTCAGAAGTACAACATTTTCTAGACATAAATAATACTCCTGAAGTCTCCATTGTCTATGTTTGGGATGCCTTAAAATCATATCTATATGGACAAAGTATCAGATGGTATAATAACAAAAGGAAATCTTGGGATAAGGAATTGTTAGATATTCAAAGTAAACTAGACTCTTATAAACATAATAATAAAGAAAATATTATGGACAAGAAAGTTATTGAAGAAATAAACAAACTAAATGAGAAATACAAAGAAATTTTAACTCATAAAGTTAAAATAACTTTAGAGAAATACAAGTTTTGTCTTATTCAATAAGCCCCAAATACTTACATAGACTTAAAAATAAAACAAAAAGATTGAATAAACAAAACCATATCAAAGAAATCTTTTCTCTAAGGAAAAAGAAGAATGTTTCTAGTATACCAGAAATACTGGATGAATTTAGAAATCACTTTCACAAGATTAACCATAACAACATTAACATGGAACCTAAAGATAAAATAAAGGAGTTTATAACCACAAACATGAATAAAAAGCTTAATAAACAACAGATTAAACTATTGGACAAGAGTATTTCATATACAGAAGTTATTACACAAATAAATAAGCTTAAATCAAACAAAGCACCGGGTAATGATGGTATTATACCAGAGATATATAAAATCCTTTCTAAAACTACATATTCATTAATACATAAGGTTTTTATTCTGGCCCAAACTGAGTTAATAACCCCCCCATCTTGGCAATATACATTTATTTCACCAATTTTAAAACCTAATAAAGATCCAACTAGATGTTCTTCATATCGACCCATCTCATTACTTAATGTTGATTATAAAATGTTTATGAGTATTTTTGCTGATAGATTGAAGACAATTATCCCCAGCATTATAGACATAGATCAGACGGGCTTCATTGTAAATAGAAATACTTTTGATAATATAAGAAGACCTTTAACATTAATTGATTTTGCAAATAGGAAAAAGAAAAATTTAACACTTATTAGTCTTGATATAGGTTCAGCATTTGATTCAGTAAGTTGGGACTATCTGGTTACCTTACTGAAATGCACAAATTTCTCTGATGCATTTGTAAATTTAATTGAGCATTTATACAAAGGAACGCTGGCTTATATTAAGGTAGGAACATATGTTTCACAAAAAATACCCATTCTTAAAGGTACAAAGCAAGGATGTCCACTTTCTCCACTATTATTCACTTTAGTAATGGAGCCTTGGGCTAATTTGATTAGAAACAGTACTGACATAGAGGGTTTTGAAATAGAAGAAAATACAACATCAAAAATTCAACTTTTTGCAGATGATGTTCTAATTACATCAGCAGGATCTAATTCTTCTATGCAGTCTTTATTTGATAAAATGATGAATTTTAAAAGTATTTCTGGTTTAATATTCAATGAAGAAAAACTAAAATACTACCTATATATACACGAAAAATACTCTCATTAGTGATTTTACTAAATATGTACCCAACTCAGGTCAGATAACTTATTTAGGTATAATACTATCTAAAGATATTAAATCTATTATATATAATAACTATAATACCTGTTTTCTTAATATACAAAATCTTTTTAATACCTGGAATAATATGTTTTTACTATGGAGGAGAGACTTACAATTATTAAAATGATAATATTCCCCAAGATTTTATACTTAATACAATCAATAATACTTTCACCTACAAAATAACTATCAAGAAACTGAATACACTAATGTTAAATTTCTTATGGGCACCTAATAGACCTAGGATTGCATTAAAGAAACATACTAATAGCTGGTCTCAAGGGGTATTTCTTTTCCAGACTTTAATTTATATATTATCTCTTCTATTATAAAAGTTATTACTTTATTAATAGATCGGTCATATGTCGCAAAATGGAAAGATTATTGGGAGCTAATTAGTATGCACTTCATGAAAATCTCCTTAACACATAAAAATATGATTATAAATAACTCCATGTTGTGGTTGCTAAAGGAATTTTGTACTTCACCTATTACACCTAAACATATGGTCTGTTACCCATTAAATATTATTATTAGTTATCGTAACTTTATATTCATGCACCCTAAGTATAGGGAATGGAATTTTATTGTATTCCCTATAATTTATACTCAGGGTATGCTTATGTCATCTACTTCTGAAGGAGCTCATTTAGCTATAGATAATAATCTAAAGTACTGGTATCAGCTGATATCTGATAATAAAGTTAAAAATCTAGATTTCTTAAAACAAGAATTTGATCTAAGAGAAACTTGCTGGTTAGAGGTTCAGATCTTTAGACAACATCTCATTGATAGAACAGATCTAATGTCTATAACAGTTAAAGAATCTATTCCAAAACTGATTGATTACTTGATAATAAATTTACAGCATAAAGTTTCTGATAAAGGTAAACTTTCATATATACATAAAATTATCAGACAAGAAACTTTTACAATGTAGATTCATACTGGAATTATTTCACCTCTATTAATGGGGACCCACCAACTCAACAAGATAAACAATATATATTGGAATCTGCTTATAGAACTACATCTTCCATTGTCTGGAAACTTTATACATGGAAATTTTTACATAGATCTTTTTATACACCTTTGATGATGAATAAAATTAATAATAAAGATAATCTATGTAAGAGATGTAATGTAGAAATTAATGCTGACTGGGCTCATATGTTTTATGACTGTATGAAGTTGAAAGAATACTGGAAGTCAATTAATGAATTTTTGCAGGCTCTGTTTACAGATAATTTCATTATTTCTAAGTCTCTTATATTATTCAACACACCTGTACCTCAATGTGTTAAAAAGATTAAGCTTCCCTTGTTATGGTCTATCCTAGCAGTGGCTAGGAAAATAATAACTAGAAATTGGATTTCAGATACACCTCCTTCGTTCAATGAATTTAAAAATGTTATGAATATAATGTCTCATATGGAAATAAGCACAATTAGAATGAGAACAACTAGAAAAACATCACATTTTATTGTATGGGATAATTTACAAAATTTGTTAAAAAAATTCTAATTTCAATAGCACAGTATTTTAGTTTAATTAATTGATCTGATTGTAGTGGATGTCTTTGTAAATACTTTAGTTGTTTTGTTGAATATTATAATAATACCTATTTTTAATTATTTGTATAAAATTGTTATGATATTTCTCTTATATGTTAAAACAATAAACTTGTTTTGAAAAAAAAAAAAAAGAAGAGCTCCAAAAAAAAAAGATCATCTGAGAAAAACAACTGGATGGATGTAAGAAAGAAGAAATTGAAAACTGAAGCCAAAATTACTGGACTTCCTAATTCTCTCAAAGATCAAACTAAGTTATAAAAGTTTATGGAAACCTAGACCTAAAGAAGTATGTATCATCACTTTATTTGTTTTGCACATGTCTTTATAAAACTTGCAATTTAAAATTAATAATGCTATACTATTATTAGATACAACTGCTAGTGATACCTAGGGTGGATAGCTAGTTGAATCCTGCACACATATGTTCATTTATTTATTGAATTGTCTTTAGATACAACTGCTAGTGATACCTAGGGTGTATAGTGAGTTGAATCCTGCACACATGTTCATTTATTTATTGGATTGTCTTTCCTTCCTTCCATTACTTTGTTAAGGGAAGATGAGGGAAGTGGTGTAGGGAGAGTTTTGAAACAGGTAACTTTAGAACTGTCTGTTTAATTAGCAATCTGAAATAGATAATTTCAGAATCTGATTTTTTATATATACAATGCAAAGAACTCTTGTTATATGTTTATTTATTTATTTTTCCTTTTTTTTTTTTTAAGTCATTTCAAGCATTCTGTCATTATATGACTTCAACATATTATAATATTCTTTCCCGACTCTATTTCCAGCTTAGCGTTTTAGCATTCCAAACTGTCATTTCTTTCTTTCGTGAGGAAAGTAACCTCGAGCACTGCACTGAATTCAAGAGTTGCTTCTCCCTTTGTATTTTTTTTGTTTTTTTTTCTTTTCACTCAGTTACTCTCGTGGCTGTCTGTAAACTGAGCTTTGTTTAACATTAAGAAGCTCGTCTGAGTTGCCTTTGCGTACTGTGTTAGAAATCCGTAGTCAGCTGTATGACTGTTGCTGACGTGTAGCGGAGATCTCATTTGCCTATCTCGCTGATTCAGCAGCCTGAAGTTACTTGAAACATAATGCAAATAAGACATCAAACTAAATGTTAGAAATTATTAGAGTTGTTAATTTGATCCAAGTAAAATTAATTAGAAACTGATCTCTGTGGTAACCAGGGTGGGACTATGTAGATGGCGATGACATCACTGCTACATTACAAGTCTCCTCGAGTGTTTGGGAAATTAACAGATCAAAAATTAATGGATTTGGCTTTACATAATATGTCATTAATAATTAAATACATTATTACTCTACACACAAGCAACTGTATATATAAAAAAATGAAAGTATTCTTTAAATAATGGATAGGAAAAGATAATAAAAAGAAAAAAAGGAATCTTTCTGTTGAATGGAAGAATGCTTACAGCTGTCATCATTTGTAAGTTCTGTCTGTTAATGACAAATAGAGCTTGGAGATGGACAAATGCTTCACTCCATTGGAACTTGCCAGTCCCTCTCTAGCTTGTTTCTTGAGTGGTTTGGACTAATTGTATGGAAGTGGGGCACGGAAGGCTACCTCGTTGTGGGAAAAAGTTTAGTTTATGGATTTCCTCTGGTAAAGTGCTATTACTCTTGAGTAACATGAATGAAGAAATGCTATAGCACACTGTGCTGTTTATGCTAACATATTCTTTATTGAGGAAATAACCAAACGCCACTCGACCATGGGGGGGGGGCATGCAGGCTTCGTACGGGGGGCTCTCCGGCCGAGAGTCGAGCGGGTTGCCTCTTACTGTGAGGCAACAATGGTATAGTCTAAAATGGTATAGTAAAATCCTAGATCAATAAATCAAAAAAGTTAACATGACAAACTAAAGTGGTTATGACAACTGTGACAAATGAGCCATGAACATCAGATAAGGTAATCTTCTTTGAGTATATCCATCTGTGCTAATTAAGAAAAGGCCTGAATCAGCTTATGCTTATTTTTGCATCTAAGTACAGTATTGCTTTTGACTATATCATAATCTCCTTTATTACAGAACTCCACCATTCACAACCCGACTGTAACATAAGCATAACATCAGAACAGATGCTGTTCCATCCTGAGGATGTCACATAGATAATACAACAGATATATTGTGAAATCCTATGAATTTGTACATACATTAAGCATGTCTGGTACCCTGATCACTGCTGTGCACAAATGAATACATGAGGAGAAAAGCAAATCAGGCATTTGTTATTAATTCATACCTATTAAGGGGTTCTAGGGCAAGTATAAGTTACAGATATGAGCCCATACATTATACATCATAGCTGACAGTAACTAATATATGTTTAAACAGGTTCCGATGACTCATAGAAATCTTAAAAGCTCTGTACTAAGACCTCAGTTTGTGATCAAGAGCTGTCATAATAATCTGATGACAAGTTAGTAGAATATAGTATAAATATTTAGTTACAATTGGCTCTAACACATCTAAACTGTTTCTGTTTAAAATCTCCAAGTGGGTAAAACAGTAAGGACAGTCATAGGGGGCATATAAAATAATTTTCTAGTACCATCATTTCACATTTGGACTCAGGCTCTTTCAGTTTTGATTTGGGATATCTGCTTCATTTGGTAAAACTATGCTGTACTTTACAGTGTAGCTATTGAGGAAATATACAATATAACTGTAACTTGTCCATGAGGCACAAATATCCAAGATATTAATACATTTCTGCTTAACCATGCTTAGTGATGTTACTATTAATCTCCATCCTGCAGTTGGTATATAAAGAAGTTAAGCTAATTTCAAATGTTAAAGCCCTACAGGATTACTACTATTGGAATGTTGTCCTCATATACAATAGTGGGGGGGATAGTAGATAGATGTCTAGTTAGATATGCGATGTTAGAACTCTTTGAACATTTATTGAAATAAGAGTTAAATGAAAATGAGTCTATCTTATTATGTACATGCAATAATGTCTGCAATATAGAATCTAATATACTTATCAGTATATGAGATGTGATACGAGAGATTGTGATGTTTACTTAGTTACATGTATTGACTACTGTCCTTGTTTATACTTATGTTAATACTATTTTTCTCTGTATGTTAATGTACTGTTGTCTTCTCATTATGTTGGAGCTTTTCTCCCCGGGCCTCTACTGAAAAAGGACATGTATCCAGCTAGACCAGCCCGGTCAACAAATGTAAAATAAAATAAAATAAAAATAAATAAATAATTGTCTGATAACTACAATAACAAATAATTGGACAATACGTTAAGAAGGGGAATTTTCCTTTAATTCCATTCTCAAACTTTTCTTTCAAACACAAAGGCTCCCTTGGTTATTGACAAAATTTATACAGAGAATGTAAATCAACATATATGTGCGTAATGATATGTAGACATAAATATGTGCTCATATATATAAGGATACATGAGAATATGAGCAGATATATATATATATATATATATATATTTATTTATATATATATATATATATATATATTTATTTATATATATATATATAAAAGAAACAACTATTATGATGAAAACAAAGTCTATACACAAACACAGTACTACTGCAATTAACTAGGTCACCAAGTCTGACCTGAGTAAAAGGCTGAAAATTAACTATGTAGTAACGGGGACTCACCGTGCAGTGCTCAAATGTTCAACTCAATACATAAGGAATGTAATGACAATGCTAAGGATTATATAGCAAATGTTTCTTTTCATTAAAAGAAGGTTGAAAGAGAAATAGAAAGAGGAAATAAATAAAGAGGAAAGAAGTAAATATACATGTACAAAAAAAGAAGAGTTTTTCTTGAACGAGTAATGACTCTGCATTTAAATATGTTCAAAATTGTTGACTCTACCAAGTTTTACCTTACAATAGTGAAAACTATTCAATCGTTGATGAAATATTAAGACATGCTTCTTTATATAAAACCTTGCATAATTTGTTAGAAAGTAAATTTATATTTATTAATTATTGTTGGAGTCTTTCCATGGTTATATGAACTTACTGAGTTTGTGATAGATAGGAATTGCTTGAGCAGTATCTCCTCTGTCAACCATCATCATTTGTAAATATACATCCCATTTCCATATGTCCTGCTTATGATTATACTATTGCAATATTATTACTAACTTGTAGCAGTAGGGAAATATGTGAAATTACTATATAGAGGAGTGACAATCACATAACACCTCATAGTGAGAGAAATGCTTTAGCAATTAGTTGCATGTAATATCTGTTACTATAAATGCTTTAAATGCTGATATGCTCCTATACTGATTTATCCTGGTTAACACTGTTATGTTTACCTATCTTTAAATTATTGGAAATTTTACGTATTCAGATGTTCTTTGAGACCTTAATTGATAAATAAGACCTATACATGCTCATTATCAAATTGTAAATTCTTTGCTTCTATAATAATTCATACAGAAGTGAGGATATGTATTTTTTTAATCAAACAAAGGCTTATTAGTGAAATTTAGTTGTACTATATATAATCAAACTATATATTATATCAATACATTGTTGTTCGCTCATATCAATTAATCTATAGAATTTCATAAAATACATACTCTGGAGCCTCAAGTTGGGCAAACTTATTCCAAAAAATTGGAAGGATGGTTAATCTGACTAGATTTTTTTTCCTGTCAGATTAGGAATGTTTTAAATTCCATGTCAGTTAATGGATTTACTGATTATTAAATGTTTAGCTTTAAATATTTTTTCTTTTTTTAGGCCTCAGTCTGATATTAAATTGTATTTTATATTGGGAATCAGCACCTCGTTGCTAAAATATAACCTTTCCAAGAAGGATACGCAAATCCTAAATATTATGACTACTTTATCACACCCATTGCACTCTAAAACATTGAATAAATACGATGGATTTAATTTTTCTTTTCTTAAATGTTAATCGATTAAATAATCCAGGGAAAAGACTCAACCTGTTAAAATACTTGAAATTAAATAAAGCAAAAGTAATATTTTTACAAGAAACCCACTTCAAAATAAATGATAGTTTTAGCTGGAACCCGAACGAATACCTAAAACTATCCAACTCCTCATACACCAAAAAGACCAGAGGTCTTCTAACACTATGGAGGAAAAGTGTTATTTCTCCTCTAACTTTGTATAATTATGAAGATAAGGAAGGACTTTTATCAATTATAATAATAAAATTTAGTAATAGAATTTGGACACTGGTCAATGTCTATTGGTTTCCGGGAATTGGGGTAACAACAATTAAAAAACACTCTGAACTCATCACTAACAATTCTAAGGGTAGTTTGATTTTAGGAGGTGACTTTACTTGTTTCCTGAATGACTCAGAAACTACTAACAAGAGACCTTTTTGTATTAGTCCTATAGGGAAAAATCTTAAAAAAAATGGGTAGATAACTTACAGTTATTTGATCTATTTTATCTTAGAAATGATAGATACAGGACTCAAACCAGAATTGATAAAGTATTTATATCCCAAGATCTAAAAACAAAAAATATCATGTTTTACAATAGTCCCATGCCCTATGTCTGATCACAATGCACTTAATTTTAATCTTCAAACAGCTTTAAAAAAAATATCTTTTACTAAAAGAATACCAGCATATATTACTAAATTGAAACAGTTTAAACCTTGGCTTGATACAGAGATAATTTTTTTCTTAGATACAAATTTAACCAGTCAAGTAAATGTAGTAATACTTTGGGATTCATTGAAAGCCTATTTATATGGCAAAATTATCACATGGTTTAATAATAAAAGGAAGGAATGGGAGTCGGGACTATCTAATATACAAAAACAAATTGTATCAATTAATAAAGATAATACTAGAACCATTCCACACAAGAAAAAAAGAAATTGAATCCTTAAACAAAAAATATAATGAGATTTTAACTCATAAAACCAACTTGGCCCTAGAAAAATTAAAATTAAAATTAAATTCTTTCCCTGTATCTCCAAAATATATCCATAATTTAACAATGACCGTGAAAAGAAATTCCATTGAAAATAATATTGTGAGTATACTCCATGAAGGGAGAAATAATAAAAAAGTTTCTGATATTGGTGATATCTTGGATGCCTTTAAGTATCACTTCTCAGAACAGTACAAAAACAACGACATTCAACATGAATTCTCAGAGCATAGCTTGAACTTCCCAGAATTTAAGAATCTACCAGAGACTTTGATTAATGAGATGCAGAAACAAATCTCTCTAAAGGAAATTAATGGGAAAATTCAAGAAAGCAAAAAATAATAAATCGCTGGGTATAGATGGTATTATTAACGAAATATATAAGCTTCTGCCACCCTCTGCTATATCACTCTTACACAAAGCCCTAAATGAATCTTATTTACAAGGTACAATTCCACCCTCATGGAGATACTCACTAATTACTCCCATATTAAAAGAAAATAAAGACTCCAATTTATGCAAATCATATAGATCAATTTCTTTGATTAATAATGATTACAAACTATTAATGTCTATACTAGTTAACAGATTTAAAAAATCATTAACCCATCTCATCTCAGAAGACCAAATGGGATTTATTTATAATAGACATACCCAAGATAATATCCAAAGAATTATAACTACTATAGATATCCTAAATAGAGACAAACAAAAGGCTGTTATAATCACTCTTGATATTGAGAAAGCCTTTGACTCATTAAACTGGAATTATCTTTTTAAAATTCTAGAATTATATGAATTCCCCACTCAATTCATTACTTTTATAAAAAATATCTATTATAACAATTTAGCATATGTAAAATTAGGCCCATTTACATCAGAATCAATTAAAATTACTAAAGGTACCAAATAGGGATGCCCAATGTCTCCGATTTTATTCGCTTTAGCAATAGAACCCCTTTCTTTGGCAATTCAGTCAGATCCTAAAATTATAGGCCTAAATATAAATAATCAATTTAAATCTAAGATAATGTTATTTGCAGACAATATCTTGCTTCCTTTAATAAATTCCGAAGAATCCTTACAAGAATTAGATATGCTAGTCAAAAAATGTTACTATATTTCTGGTCTTAAAATTAGCAGCTCCAAATCTAATCATATGCTCCTAAATAAAAAGAACTTCTAATGATAATACTAATTCAACTACTAATGAAATAATTGGGAAACAGGTTTCTTCTTTGAAGTATCTAGGGATTGACCTATGTGAAAATATAGACCTAACTTTAAACACAAACTATAAAAACATTATAAACTCACTAAAAACTCTCATAGAGAAATGGAATAAATTACATCTAAAATTTGAGGATAGATTGCAATTAATTAAAATGATCTTATTGCTCTTTCTATTTCTGTATTACCCAGTAAAAAACTTTTAAAAGAAATAAACAAAACACTATTAAAATTTTTATGGTACTCCAAAAAGCATAGAATAGCTCTAACCAATCATATCAGACCATGGGAGCATGCAGGAATAAATTTTCCAGATTTAGAATCCTATATCAAAGCCTCTAACCTAAAAACAATATTAAATTGGCTAGATCCCAAATATTCTTTGGCTTGGAAAACGCTACATATAAGTATTATCCTAAATGAAAATAAACTAATTAAAAAATTACAATTAAGCAAATGAAGTAACAAACTTTGGTATGTATTTTGTATTAATATACAGTATAATACTATTAAATTTACTAACCTAGATTACTTAAATCATATCTATAAGTCCTTTAGAAGTTTTGTAAATAACAATATTGACATTAAAATATGAATACAGCTTTTATTCCCCTTTAAAGCTACAAAAAACTTTTTCGATAATGTTAGTCTAGATACACTCAGCTATTGGGAAAGGAAAAAGTTTACATGCTGGTTTCACTGCACAAAGAATTTAGTTACCATAGATACACAAATTCTCATCAAAGAATATGATCTACCATCATCAGACTGGCTAGTTCTTAATATTCTGCTTCACTTCACTCAAGATTTGTGCAGAACAATACAGAGTTCTTCCTTTAACTCTCCACCTAAATGCATAACTCTTATGAATGAAATACTACATGGTGAATTTAATTGGAAAAAATTAATTTAAAAAATTTATGAAATTATTATTACTTATAAGACTTCTCCTAATAAGAGATTTTGGGATTTTTTTTACTAAAGACTGCACATTGTCCCTAACTTCTATGAATAAATCAAATATTTTACATTCTCTTAAATTAACCTCTAACTTACAAATGTGGAAAGTTTTCTCCAGGAAATGTTTGCATAGAGGTTTTTACACGCCTAGTAAGATTGCTAAATTTAACTCCTCGGAGCAGGTGACATGTTGGAGATGCTCTTTAAAATGCAAAGTCTCACATCTTTTATGATTGTTCACACATTAAGAAATTTTGGAATGATATTGAAAATTTTCTCCAAGCCATCTTTACTGATTCCTTTATATTATCAAAACCGTTAATTTTTCTGAATGTAAATGAATCTATTGTATTGAATAACAAAAATAAGTATCTTCTTTGGACAATCCTAGCAGCAGCCAAAAAATGTATTACAAGAAGATGGAAGTCACCCTCCATTCCAACCTTACAAGATTTCAAGACCCTCTTGGTTGAAGTAGCATCAATGGAAATAAAAGTTAAAGATGCAAGAATATATCCCAGAAAATGGACTAACAACCCCTGGACAAAAGTTTTACCCCTTATTTTGTCATTGAATTTAGATCTATCTCCATCAAATTAGTCACTTTGAAAGTATGAATGAATGAATATTGTACCCGTCTTTATATCTATAACATTTAATACAGTGCAAGGCCTTTGTAAAATCTGTACATAGTTTTATCATAATTTATTGTTTAAATGATTGTTACTGAAAAATCAATAAAAAACTTTGGAATAAAAAAAGGAATTTCAGCTTTTGTCTGACTTTCAGAACTTGTACTGTCAGAGCAACAACTTTACTGTACTTAATTTTGTATTTAGTTGTATATTGTTTGTGTGATTTTTCTCACAGAAGTTGATTTAAGTTTTCATTGAATTCTGAGGTAACTGATTTTAATTATTCTTTGTTTTATATTTTTTTATTCATTTGAAGCTGAATATGGATTCCTTAAATGACTATGCCATTAATAATTTGCTAAAGCACAAATATATTGTACAATGTAATAAATGCCTATATATTTAAAGGAAATGCCTGATAACACTTGTGATTTGTGCTCCTCATGTTTAAAGTTGGATGATTTGCTTACCATTATTAGAAGTAAATCTAGACTTACTGATGATGATTGCACTTGTGCAATTGGCACGGCTTGGAGAACAGTTGTTTCATATATTAATGACTGGACTGATGAGATAAATAATGTTAGGCAAAGAACAAATAGAACAACATTTAGGAAATGATGCGTCTGTTGTCTTTAAAGATCACTCAACCCTTATGAAACAAGATGATGCCCCTTACGACTTTAGAATTCTAGGTTACAAATGTTTAGCAGTCTGAGGATTCAGAGTATTTAGAAGGAAATAAGTAAAAAAACGGAAAGAAAAAGTGCACAACAAATAACTAGGAAGACAAAGAATCTGATGTGTTTTTCAAGTAAAGAGAATACATGTTAAAAGGGACAGTGCTTTATGTAACATGCAGGTTACAGGGAATTATACTATTTTTCTTCAAAAAAACATCAATCTGCACAAAAAGGTAGCATGCCTCCAAAAGAGAGGGTAGAAAAAAGATGCAAGGGGCAGGTGAAAAGGAAGAAATCAAAACTGAATACAAAATGATTGAAGAACATTACTGTAAGAAAAAAATGAAGAGAAAGACAGACATTGACAACATGACTCAATCTGTGGATGTAGAAAGCCAGCTGGATAAGAATTGTATGCTTGCAAATGTAATATGAAATGAAAACAGTGGGATTAAGAAGACTAATTGTGATGAAGATTGTTCCTTTGTAACAATTGATAGAGCAGATATTACTGAATTGGAAGTTAAAGATTCTTCAGATCTGGTCAGAAAATATATTCTTGTAATTGGAAATTCAGTTATTATTGGAACTGATACTCACGGGTGGCCACGGTGGTGCAGCAGTAAGCGTTGTCACCTCACAGCAAGAGGTTCTCTGGTTCAATCCTCAGCTGGGGTGCCTTCTGTGTGGCATCTGCATGTCCTCCCTGTGGTCATGTGGGTTTCCTCCGGGTGCTCTGATTTCCTCCCACATCCCAAAGACATGCTGTAGGTGGATTGGACACTCTAAATTGGCCCTAGGCATGAGTGCTTGCATGTGTGTGCCTTCTGTAGAAGGCTGGGTGCCGGGCTGGCAACTTGACACTATAAAAACTCTACTGCCAATCATGAGCGCACAGGTGATCTGCTGTGATGACCCCTAACCGGGAAAAGCTGAAAGACGAAAAAAAATTTGAACTGATACTTACATTTGCAGAGAAGATAATGAACATCGAATAGTGTTGTGCTTGCCAGGACAAAAATAGAGGATGTGAGACAGGCCTTGGAATGCCTTAATGTAAGGAAGTATGGATCTGTTTTTATTAATATCTGTACAAAAGATCTCATCTGCAAGGACTCTATGACTGGTAATGGGGAACGTACAGCTCTCTTAGATAGTATAGCTTGTACTGATGTTAGAATATATTTTTCACAAATCACATATAGAAGGACAGTCAAGACACCATGAATGAAAAAAAAAATACCTACATGAAAAAAATGTCCCGTTTTTAAAAAATTGAAATGTGTAGAGCATTCAAGCCGATTTTTGGACATACATGTTCAAACAGGATGGTGTGCAGCTGTCAAGATCACAGAAGATAATTTTTCAGCAGATATTTTGCAATGTTTGACAAACACAAGGTAGGATTTTTACCAGGTCAAAAATTTAACAGTCCACAAATAGCAACATTTGATACATCTGTGATGGTTATTAATGCTAGGAGTATTAATAGTACATTTTAATGGGAAATTTGCTACATTCCCACAAGATTGATGTTGTTACTGTTTATGAAACATGGTTAGAAAACAATGGCTGGAAACCATTTCTGTCAGGGTATAAATGTTTTACTGTAACAGACATTCTAACAAAAAAAATCAGGTGGAGGTGTTATGATAAGGATTAAAGATATCTATGTGACCTGTGACTACTACATGTTCAGTGATAATATCAATACTATAGATTGTGTATCTGTGACAATAAAGACAACCCTGGAACATATAACAATTGTTGGAGTGTATACACCACCAAGGTCAGACAATAAAGACAACCCTGGAACATATAACAATTGTTGGAGTGTATACACCACCAAGGTCAAGTGCTGATGACATAGAGGAATTCATACATTTCTTGCATGAAACACAGGAGAGAAGAATAATAGTGGCTGGGGATTTAAATTTACCAGAAACAGACTTGAAAAATATTATTCAACAACATTAGTAAGGAAATTATTCACAACTATCTTCAGGAACACCAATTGCTTTAGATTGTAAAGAAAAAAAATATCAGGGAACGGAACAGTGTTCCTAAAGAAATTACTGTCTGTCCATGTTGATCATGGAGTTATAAAGGTAATTTGTTGCTAGATAATTCTGCCAAACTGAAATCTAAACTAATGTACAGAAGATGAATTACTGATTATATGGGAGCAAAACAGTCATTATGTAAGATAAATGGAGTGATCCATTCAGTGGAAAAAAAACTGCAGAAGGAATGTGAAAAGTTTTGAAAGCGAAATTGTTTGACTGCAAAATAAATAAATTAAATTAAATTAAATTAAAAAAAATGTTTAACATCAGGATCTAGGCATACAATGTCTGGGGGTACATTTCCATAAGAACAAGATACCTTATTAAGGTGAACGACAAAAATGTTAGAAATGGAAAAGAGGTCGAACTACAACTTTGAAAACTGAAATAAACAAGATGAACAAACAAATTAAGCATAGCGTGAGACAATATCATGAACATTTTGAAGATACGTAAGATGTGGAAGGAGCAAAGACATAGAAATTGATAAACTGTGTGTAGATTCTAAAATTTATTCTCAGACACAACAGATTATAGATATATTTACAAAATCTTACACAAAGCAGTTTGGCTCCATAAAGGGGGTAATACGTTACCCTAGTGACATCCAGGTAACCTCAGATACTGAAATCAAATCTATGTAAACTGGATCCAAACAAAGCACAGGGAGGAGACAGAATTAATAATAATGACATGAGAGCACTTCAACAAGAACTTACAGTACCATTATATCTATTATTTACATATAAATATGGTTAGATCCCTCAAGATTGGAGACATGCACTTATTAAACCTGTCTTTAAGGGAAAGGGGAGTAGGACAAACCAGGAGTCATATAAACCCTTAGGTCTACTTTCATGTTGTGAAAAAAATAATGGAGAAGGTAATATTGGATAATTTATTGCCAGAATTGGAAAGGTTGGGACTTAAAACCATATATCAGCATGCATTTGTTGAAAATAGATCTATTGCCACCTGTAACATGATGTTCTATAACAATATAATAACAGCTGTGAATGAAAAATGTTCTGTGATGTAATTTATATAGATTTGACTTTATCATTTGACAGGGTCATATACAAAACACTGCTCAATAAATTAGAACAACTAGGTATCAATGTACTCTTGATAAGATAGATACATGCATGGCTTACAAGTAGGACATGGCAAGTATCACACAGCAATTGGACAGGTGAAATTCTCGGTTACAGTCAGGGGGCCCTACGGGGCTCTGTCCTAGGCCCTTACTTGTTTAGATTTTATCTTTCAGACCTAGCTTTTTCATCTGATGTGTTCTGCACTCTGTATGCAGATGACCTGAAACTGGGTAAACTGATTACACGTGTTAGAGATAGGGCATGTCTGCAAAAGAACTTGACTAAATTGACCATTTGGGCAGAAGAGAATAATATGAAGATAAATACAACAAAAACTAAGCATATGAGATTTGGGAGACATAAATTGAAAGGTGAATATTTAATACAGCATCAGTGATTGAAACTGTAGCTTCAGGACCTGGGTATATGGGTAGATCCAGCTTTGAGTTTTTCTAATCATATCAACCAATTGGTTAATGATAGTTATAGAACTAGAGGTTGAATAAAAAATTTATAAAGTCTAGGAAATCAGAAATGTTGACGTCATTGTTAGTTAATTACATTAGACCCAAACTTGAGTATGGAATAACAATATGGAAGCCTTTTAAGAAAAAAAAGCATGAGTAAACTGGAAAGAGTACAACAGAAATATACCAAGGGCATCTATGGATGTGAAAATTTAAGTTATTATGAAAGACTAAAATATCTGAAGTTGTAGTGTCTCGTAAGAGGATATCTTATTCAGGTATATAGGGCATTTAGAGACAACGACCTCTAGGAATGTTTGGGGCTATCAAAAAGTAGTACAGGCTCATGAGACAACCTATGTAGAAGATTCTATAGGAATGAGAAGTGTCTTAACTGGTTCTCTGAGAGAGCAGCTGGTGCATGAAACAGACTACCAGATTACATTGAAGCAAGCACTAGTTTAGATGTTTTTAAGAATAGCTGCTTTGGAATATTGGCAGGCTAGAATGACATTAATGCCTCTGTGCTTGAAATATTTGTATGTATGTATGCACTACTCTGACTAGCCATTACTTGCATGTGCACAGAAAAAAAGACAGACTTTTCACCCACTTATCTACTCACACAAACTCCCACTGTGCACGTACAGCTGAAGGCCTGTAACCATTCACATACCTTCCGTGATGGTTTTCTGAGGTATAGATCCAGAGTAGGATACAGACCACCTCATCAAGTAGTATGACTTAGATGACTTGACCTGAAATCAATAAACGTCTCAGGTGCTTGACGGAGCTGACAGTGGAAGATGGAGGTGCCCATTTGGGGTGTGGTGGTGGACTGTGGCCATCCAATGCCACAATCAACCAGAGGAGGAAAAACATTGCAAGATGCATTCCAAGGAGTAGGCATTTAGCCACTAAGATACTTTAGTAGATGTTGTCTTTGCAAATGTGTACTGGTATGCACCTGCATCAGGGAGGGCATTGTAGGCCCTGCTGCCACCTTGAGTGGGGTCAGAGCTAAATAAATACACCTTTATTGCCCAGATGCCAGTGAAACCACTGCTCAGGCTGCCTGTATGATGGCCTTCCCACAGCTAGCATGTGCCATCGCTGGGAATATATAGGATGGGGGAATGAACGGGCATGGTTGTTAGGGGGGGAAGTTTGCTGTTCAGTAGGCACAGCATGAGAAAGCATATAGAAAAAACTCTGTTTCTAAGGCAAATGCTTTGTGTACAGGTAAACCAGCAACACCTATATGGTAATATCTAACTTTCTGCATAAGCTCTGACTCCTCTCCAGCAGTGAAGTGGCATTCCACATTCCATGAACAAATTTCCAAATAATGTAGCCTGCTCCTGCCTGTCACTTGGCTACCTATATATCTAGCCCTTTCTTTTCCTTTGGGGGTAATGAACCTATACTGTGATTCATCATAGCTCTTTCTGATCTGAGGCAGAATGATGATGTCGTTTTGAACGTCTCTGCCAGTCTTAAATAATCCATACTGAACACAAAGATGGAATGTAGAAAATAAGATCGGTAAAGTAGAAGTTAAAAAAAATAGAAGTTGAAGTTATGGAGTGCCTGCAAACTGAAGGATTTGATGTAGAAGGTCTAACACAAGTTACATCACAGTAGGATTGAGTGAGTCCCCAAAGCAGGGAGAAACAGGAAGATCAGGAAACATCTGAAGAAGAAATATCGCATGAAAAAGAAATTGAGATTTAATATGGTGTAATATTTATGCAAAGGAGAACGCAAAACTAACCAATGCAAAAAGAGCAGCACCAAAGTTATTTGAAGAGAAATACAGACAAAGGAATCCGGACATAGAAAACTTTACAATACAAATACATAAGAAGACAATGAGGAAAAGTAGAAAAGGGAGATTAGTAATGGAGAAGTTAAAGAAATAGAAACTGAGGTTATGGAGTACCTGCAAAGTGAAGGATTTAGTGTAGAAAATCTAATTCAGAAAGTACCACAACAGGATAGAGTAATGGATATACAAATTAAGGGGAAACCAGTGGTACAAAAAGTAATTGGTCAGGTGCCATATGAAAATAATTTGGAGCCTTCCATAGGAAACCATTATAAATGTTCACTTGAAGCTAGACAGCATGGAAAGGAACAGGAAACAGTGGAAACTCTGATGCAATCAATGTTGAGGGGTGATAGGCCAGTGAGTTCCCATATGATAGAGCAACGGACGGCACAAGATGAAAATGAAAACAAGGGATGTGCCCTCAATTTGGAAGAAAATGAGCTAAGAGAAGAATTGTTTGATTTAATAGACATGGACACATATATTAAGATCGATGAAAGAAATAGACTGCAGAAGGTTAATAAAACACAAAAAGTCAGAAGTATGATAAAACAAATGAACACGGTAATTAGAACTGTTCATAGAGATCCATGCGATATAATAGAAGTAAACAGGATATATTACTGTGCAGCTAAATTAATAACTGATAAATTTCTATCACAAGAACACAGGGTAGTGAGAGAAAGGAAGGGAAGAAATCGAATATCATCATGGAAATATTGAATAGAGAAAATTATAAAGCAATTAAGACAAGAAGTGAAGCTGTTAGAGGACTATAGAAGAGGGAATAAATCAACAAAAATGCTAAGAAATATAGATGTGATAAAAGCAATGCACAATATTAGAACAGACCAGGATCTGTCATGCACTATCACAAATAACAAACTAAAAAACAGGCAGAAAAACTTAGAAGATACGAAGATAAATATAAAGGAAAAGTGCAAAATAAGCAATTTATTGATGACCCAAAAAGGTTTTATAGAGAACTGGGAAATAAGGTAAAAGAAGTTGAAGGACCGCCAAAGAAAGAAGAAATAGATACATTTTGGAGAACATAACAAGGATGCTAAATGGACAGAAGCTGTAAAACATATGAACTATACATGGGAATTGATGCCGACTGAGTTTATAGTCATTTATAAGAAAACTCAATTATGGCAGTAGAACAAAAGGTCAATAAATGAAAGTCATATGAAACAAAGGATCATTTGTTGTTAAATAAAGTCATAGTGGAGAACTGTAAAAAGGGGAAGAATCTAAGTATGCCGTGGATTGACTATAAAAAAGCATTTGATAGTATCCATCATTCATGGATAAAAGAGTGCTTAAAAATGTATAAGATACACCCCATACTGATTGACTACATTACAGTGACCATAAAATAGTGGCAGACCCCTTTGCAATTAAGCCATGATAAAGGACAAATTGTTATCCCAGGGATAAAAATTCAAAGGGGGATATTCCAGGGTGACTCTCTTTCAATGTTACTATTCTGCCTTGCCCTTAATCCATTAAGCTGTTTAATCAACAGCTTAGGCTATGGCTATAATCTGGCTCCTAGAAAACAACAAAGTGTAAAGACGTCTCACCTTCTGTTTGTCGATGATTTGAAACTGTATAGCTCATGAGATGAGGAACTAAACTTTTTTAGATGATATAAGAATGTTATTTGGTCTTGATATATGTGCAAAAGCAACCTTTAAAGCAGGGAAACTGCAATGCCAGGAAAATATCAGTTTGGGACAAGAATGTGATATAAAAGAACTTGAGCAAGAAGGAGTGTATAAATATTTGGGACTTGATGAAGGATCAACAATAAAACATGAACAGATGCAAATAAAACATAGTAAGGAATAATTCAGAAGACTTTAATCCTGAAAACAGCACTGACATCTAGGAACAAAATCCAAGCTATAAACCAATTTGCTCTTCCTGTCTGAACTTACAGTTTTGGAGTGACTGACTGGCCCCAAAACGTGTTGGACAGAATAGATAGGAAAACAAGAATGATGCTTCATGATCACCAAATGATGTATAAAAATCAGTGCATACCATGATTATATATTCCCTGTTCCGAAGGAGGGATGGATGTCCTTGAAGTTAATTATATGTATAGATCTGCAATTGTGGGACTCCACACATCTGCTGACCTCACAAGACCCAAATGTAGTGAAAGTTTTGAAACATGAGGAGAATAAATCTAAGATGACTTCTCTGCTTAATCTAGCAGAAGCAGTCAAGCAGGAATGGAAATCAAACCAGAAGTAGATAAAAATCAGGCATCAACTGAATGTGCCAAAAAACAAAAGAAAGAATATAAGGTGAAGGATCATAGGAGAAGGCAAGAAATGTGGAAAAAGCATAAATATAGTTGTAAGTATAGAAAACTTCTGGAAGAACCTTGTGTTGATCAGGAACAAACACAGGAATGGCTAAGGAGAGGAGAGGAGATGAATTAATTTCTCTCTGTAGAGGTTTCCCATACATCACAGAATACTCATGGATGTGGAGTACAGACAGACCTTGTTCAAAACCTCACGGGCTGAGATGGAAACAAGAAACTGTGGCCGAAAGCTGGTCTGCACTTATCATGCTCATAACCTTAGCATCTGCTCATGGACACTGATGGTAAGTGAAGCTTTTTTTTTAAAGAAAAGTGGGCTTCCAATATGCTATTAGAAAGTCTCTGGATCTGACTGATAGGTAGGTACCAACAGGAAAGGAAGGAAGGAAGGAACTAATTGCAGCAGTCACCAGTGTAAAGCCCTATGGAGGTGCTTGATGAAGCTATGGAGGCTGACATTTGGATGACCTCAAACAAAGTTTGAGCAAACCATCCAATGAGTTGGGGAAGAGGAGACATTGCTCAGGTTGTTGTCATCGAGGGTAGAGAAATACATAACTGGGAATATTTTTTGGAGGTGGAAAAAACACTTTGCGTAACTTCTGATCCCAGTGGATATGCTTGGGTGATGCAATGCTAGAAGCAGCTGGTGGGTCTGAGTCTATTTCTGCATATTAAGCCACTGCAGCAGTTAAATAGTTCTTAAGAAACACATCTGCTGGACTAAATGAGATCTGGCAATAAATGTTCAAGGTATGGGATATTATTGGATTGTCCTATTTAATATATCTTTTCAATGTAGTTATTAAGAATGGGAAAGTGCATATGGATTACAAAAAATGGGGTGGTCCCAAATTTCAGAGAGGAACAGGATGGTATGTTTCAGTTGCAGAGAAATCATGCTATTCATTTCCCTGGAAAAAGTCTAACTTAAGGTGCAAAAATGAGACTTTATACAGTAGCTGCGCCTCTGATTCCAGAATAGCAATGCAGATTCTATCCTGACTGCAAAATGGTGGATCAGTTCTTTGTTCTTGTCCCTGCATGGTATTGCAGAGGTGATGGAGATTGGTTTTTGGTTTTCATGTGTTTTGTGCACCTGGAAAGACACAAGATGATGCATACCAAATATCCTGGTGGGATTACTGCAGTGATATATGGGTTCTATGGGCTGCTGCATGACATTTGATCCCTATGTTTGTGGATAAAGAGTTGCAATTCCATTCTCAGTGTCATAGGTTTATAGGTGTTTACTACAGTAATGACCACAAGGGCCCTTTTAAGCCTAGCCATGCATTGCAAATAGGTTCATAGATAGATTAATACTAGGCTAACTGCCCTTGTGAGCCATTTTAAGCCTAGCCAATTATCCCATGAGATTCAAACCCTGTACCTTGTGTTTGTAAGGCAAACACCTTAACTATTAGGCCATCCTCCCAACCCCCTCTCTGACAAGTTCTGATACCCTTGATAAGTGTAAGCATGGGCCTGGGAGATGAACCATTTATAGGCTACCTGTGTCCATTAGAGACATAGGTCCAAACCAGGGATGAATATCCAGTTTCCCATCCAATTGTCCAAGTTGCTTTTGAATTGGATTAGGGAGGAACTCTGCATCACATGGATGGGGAGCTTGTTCCATAGATGAGGTAGTCTCTGAGATATATACCTGTCTCTCCAGCAGGTCCTGTTTATATCAGAGGCAAGGTTTAAGTCTTTAAAATGGGTAATTCTGGTGCTGTTTGTTTTGTGGATATGCAGGAGGTCCATCAGAGTGGGGTCTGACAATGCCCTGTATGCCAGGCATAGATCTCCCCTCAAAAGCTTGTAAGAGACAGAATACAGGGATAGGGCCTTGAGGCAGTCTGCATAGGACATTTTACTTACACCCTGTATTATTTTAGTGAGGAAACTCTGTGGATTTTGCAATTGTTGGATATGCCTGGTTAGGTACATACCACAGGGGACATTGTACTCAATGATAGGTCTGATGAATGCCGAATACAGTGGAAAAATGACTTCTTGGACTTAGATACCATACCTTTGTTTATAAGTTGAGCAACATAAAATGATTTCCTCACTACTGTAGACACGTGATGGTAAAAGGTTAGATTACTATGTGTGTGCATAAGTCCCTGACTACTGGGTCAATTCTAAGAGGTGTGTTGTCAATATGATAGTTACCAGGGATGGATGATTTCCCAAAGGATACTATTATGCATTTCTTGGCATTTAGTTTTAGTCCATGGTTCTGACATGAGTTGTTTGTCTGTGTCAGCCCCTCCTGGAAAACATTTGTGTCAGTGTGAGATTCAATGAGAGCTCCTAATTTGCAGTCATGTGCAAATTTAGTCAGCCAGAGACCACTGACATTGGCCTTGACTTCTGAGAAGTAAATGCCAAAAAGGAGTGGCTGAAAGACTGATCCCCAAGGGACTCCACTTGTGACTGGTCTCTTTGTAGAGGTGGACTCCCCAGTTCTAATTTCCTGGGTCCTATCTGTGGGCCAGTTGGCTATACACCGGGTGACATACAGGTTTGTACCTAACCTCTTGAGTTTGTCACCAATGCCTGAGTGGGATACTGTGTGAAATGCCTTGGCCAGGTCAAGGTAGGCAATGTGAGAATTTTAGCCTCATCCATTGCTTTAGTGACCTTCTCAAAGAAGTCCACCAAGTTGAGTAGGCATGATCTGTCCTTGATGAAACCAAACTGGGTTGGGTCCAGTGTCTGGAGGTTTACTACTTTTCTATTGATCATCTACATGATAATTCTTTCCATGGCTTTTCATATAAGACTAGTAAGACTTATGGTTTCGAAGTTTCCAGGATCTGTAGATGGCCCACCTTTGTGCAGAGGGATAACTGCTGCCTTTCTCCATTCCTGAGGCACAAAGCCTGTTTGGAGGCTACAGTTAAACAGTAATTCCAGAGGCCCTGATAGTTCATGTTTCGTGCTATTTAGAAGGCATCCTGGGATATCTTCTGGGCCTATTCATGCAGTGTTCTTGGTCTTAGAGAGAGCATTAAGGACCTGCTCCCTAGTGATAGTCAGTCAGATATATCCAGGCTGAGCATGGCACCCCACTATAGGTGTGCCTCGTGTCTCTTCCTATTCATCATTTTCACTGGAGATTGTCCAAAATGGAAAGAAATGTGAAAGTTGCACCTTTGGTATTAGCAGATGACGCTGTTACCTTGGGCTTAGTGATTGCGATGTGCAGTGTAACAGTGTGTTACTGTGCATGAAGCAGTCCATATCAGAGGTCATGGTTCTGTCCCAGAAGAAAGTGAACTACTCTCTGAAGGGGAAAGTACTGCAGCTAACCTAATTGAAGGAGTTTAAGTATCTTGAGGGTGTTGCTCACAAGGGTGAGTAAAGGGGATCAGGCAGTTGCTCATTGGACCGGTGCTGCAGTGGCAGTACTGCAGAAATTGTAAGGACTCTGGTGATACACAGTGAGAAAAGAGTCAGAGGATGAAGTTCTGACTTTACTGGTTAATCTATGTCCTCATTCTCATCTATGGTAGGAGTTTTGGGTAGTGACGGAAACACAGAGATTTTGAAAATGAAATGGCAGAAATTAGGTGTGATGGCTGAAAACTGGTCAGCGGTTATCGTGGTGTTAACCCTAGCACTGGCTGGTAGGTAGTAGTGTTGAGGGAAATTGACATGTAGAGCAATAAAGATGGCAGCCTTCACAGGACTGCAGATCTAAAGCTTAATGCAGAATGAGCAGCTCAGTAATCCAGGAGGATCACTTACGAGAGCTGCTGCTCCTTTGTGTTGAGAGGAATCAGTTGAGGTGGTATGAGAACTTGCTGAAGATAGCCCTGGTAATCTTTGGTAGGGGGTATACCAGACATGGCACAGATTAAAAGACCTTAATGCACAACCAGGTAATGCTGGCAATATTTAGTCCCCCTGCTTAGGTTCATAAGTAAGTACTAGGCTAACTGCCCTTGTGGGCTATTTTAATCCTAGCCAGTTTCCCTTTCAATGGTAAGAATCAAACCCTATACGTTTTGACTACGAGGCAAATCAAACATTGTACCTTGTGACTGTGAAGCAAACACCTTAACCATTATACCAACCCCCCCCAAAAAAAAAAAAAAAAACACTGGCCTTGTCCAGGATATGAACCCAGGACCTCTAAGACTGAAAGTGAGAATCGTGCCCCCAGACCAACAAGCCACACCTTAGAGAGAGGAATGCCTGGGGATCCTGCTGGATGAATACAGGATATTTGTTGAGAATAGTTAAAATGGGCCTACCTTGCTTAGCTAGTTATCTCCATAAACCTGATCAGACTGAGAGGTTTAGAAGATTTTTTTACTGAAACAAAGTGAACTGAGAAATGTAATGTTGTTTTATGAAAACACGACTGACTTAGCTGCAGGAGAAGGTGTTGTGGATCCAGAATTCATGTTTCTTTTAATGTCTCTCCCTTCCCCTGGACCCACCACTGACCATCAGTCTGTATTCCAGCACACCCAGCTAGCTCTCCCTGGGTGCCTTTATAGTTCCTTACCATATAATCCTGGACATGTCTCCTTGCCAGGTGGCCCCACCTTCTCAGGGAGTTGGCCTTCTAGAATAAATTTTAGAGCCAGGAAGTGGGGGCCCTTAGGGGAGCCATGGACTGGGTGACAGGAGTCATCTTCCTGTTACAAACATAAGTCACAGCCCCTACCCTAGAAGAGCCATTTGCAATGACTTCAACAAACCTGTCACTTCCCTTGCTGGAAAGCTGAGCTAAAAGGCTTTTAGTCTCCACCAGTGGTTGCAGGTGCAGGGGTTCTTCCCAAACTCTAACTTAAGATGAGAGAGGTTTCTATTGGCTGCTTCATCCTCTTCCCTGACCGTTTGGCCTGAGCCATTTTCAGATCTCTGGTCACCAGCAACAAAGACAGACACCTGCTTCTGTGCCATTGGGCAGTGGATCCAGAATACAATCTTTTGTATTATATAAAATGTGAACATTCTACTTACTGCAGTACAGCAAAAATCAAACTATGACTACAGAAACTTCCTAATTTTGAACTACTGACTCTCTCTGACTTATATTCAGATGCAGAACCACCTATCAGGTTCAATTTTATCTGCATGGATCACAACCATCGGGTGCCTCTACACAATTTTCCCTCTTCTTTTGGAAATTAGGCTGTGTTATCTTATGGATAATTAAAATAAATATTTAAGAAAAAGAAACAAATTTTGGCTGAAGAATCTAAGGTTTGAGTTACTAACTTGCATCTGGCTCATTTGCAAAAGCTTAATCAGCTATTAGATTCCATCTGCTCCCTGCTGGATTATTACATTTTAATGTGTTTAAAGTTTTCAGCTTTTCTTTAGAAATGGTTAGGCATTAGTGTTATCACTAAACCACTCTCTCTCTCTATCTCTCTTTTTTTTTTTGTTAAATGATGGTTTGGAAATTTGTGCTCTGTTTATTTCACTTAAGTTTTTACTGGTTTTCTGCTGAAAGCCCATGCCCTTGTTTTTGGCATTAAAATTGCGGTTGCACACAACAAATACTCAGTTGACTGTGTTTGTGCTTTGATACCTTGGGGTTATAGCATTACTGCATTTCTGTAGATACACAGGTTGCCTTCATTCATATAATTTCCTATTTTATATGGAAAAACTGTCAGTGGAATTAATGTAGTACTACAGTGCCTAAGTTTTCATCCATGTAGATAATGTCAAAATGACCACATTGCATATTGCTAAAAAAAAAAAAAAGTTCTGAAATGCTGGCCATTGTTACATTTTATCTAGTATGTCACGTGTATGACAATATTTCACCAAACTCAAGAGACTAAAGGTTTGTTGCTTCTTTTAATTTTAATTCTATTGAGGATATGCTGATGCACAAGTAAAATGATGCCTCACTTTATTAATTTCTGCTGCCTGTTAAAATGGACTGTATGCTTACTTCAGACCTTTTTAGATTGTTGTGAAAATAGATTAGATAGACAGCTAGACAGATCATGAAATTTACTGCAAATGGTGAACTGTGTCAGTATATACAGGTGTTTCAATACTTTTAAGTTAAATGCAAGTAGCAGATTTTTACAAGTGAGCATGCTACCATCTAATCTGCAAATCTAATATATGTGGTTTCATCTTGGAGGATGTAAAGAACTGTTCTGTGTAGGTGGAAATTGATGATCTGTATTAACTATGAGTAACCGGGACAATAATTAATTCTGTCACAAGCATTATTCAACAAACTAGAGTCAGATTTCTTGTACTGGCTTAGGAGAAAAAGTGTTGTTAATACAAATACTGTGTGAAACAGTGCTTTGAAATATGAATACTTTTCCTGCAGTGCCATAAATGTGAAGGTGTATTGTTATGAACTATCCATCTCTGTATTACAAGCTTGAAATAGTTGCAAAGTACCTTTAGGAATGCTCATGTCACTGACCAGCCTCGCTGATGGAATTGTGTGAGTCAGGGTACATTTTTCAAAAGAACGTTAGTTGATATCTGAGAAAGCATCCTGCTGGAGGGAAGGAAGTAGTCTTTGCAGACAGACTGAAAATAATACCTCTTCTTGGAGAATGTTAATACTTGGGGGCTTTCCTGACACCTGAAAGTAAATGAAAATCTGTAAGTACCATCTCAAAAAAGGGATTTTAAGATGGACTACTGAAAAAAATGTCCACCTTCAACAAGCTGTTTTTCTGTAAAGCTTTCATTTGATGTAGTTTATTAATTATATTGTTTTTGTATTGTATGTGTGTATATCTATCTATGTATATGTGTGTATGCATTGCTGAAACTGCTTATATTAAAATGTTCTGATATATTAAGTAACTGTATTATTTATGTATTTTAATCTGGCTGCATTGATACTCTGGTAAATGTGAATCAATATTTTACTGTGTATTCCTTGATATTATCTCATGGGAGCAAACAATGGATATACTGAGTGCGTCTGAGTCCAGAGGCAAACCACTTGGAACAATAGTGCATTGTACCATCTAGATTTAACTCTTTAGCATATTTAAGACATGAATAAGGGTTACTCCAGTTCATGGGATCCAAAGTTAAAATGAAAGTTTTTTTAGGGATTTTAGTTACAAAGAATATTCCATGCTGTTGTTTTACTATTCTTGACTTTTGTGAGACACATTTACTAAAGCTTTTACTAAGCAGATTCCTTTAGTACAGTGACTGTAACAGTACCAGAGAAAATCACATAGCTCAGCCAGAGGCTTGCTAATTATGTTTTTTTATATGTATTTTTGAGTGTATTGTGTACCACGTCTAAAGATACATATACTTGCAGTAGACTGGGAGGTTTTGCTTTTATTACTCAATGGTCTTAATTGTTTGATGAGTGCTTTTATTGGTGGAAAGTCCTTTAAATAGATAGACTATGATTTTGTCTGATGAAGCAGTTGGTGTAATTGCGAAAGTGCTCACAATAAAACGTTTAGCTTTTTAATTGGTGTTGCCATTTATGTGGTTATATTCAGCCTTGGATTGGTACACTATATTTTTATTGTTGTAGTGTACCCTGCTACACTTTTAAGTGAACCATTTGTCTTTTTCGCTGACACAGTTCTTGGATTACTTTGCAGTAATGTTTTGGAAAACAGCAATTTGCAATGTTTGTCGCTACTGTGCAGATGCATTCCTTGTTTGTAGCTACTGTGCAGACTGGAAAAAACATTCATATTAATAAACACTTTTGTTATTATTCCATCCAAATGTGGGTGGGTGGCTTGTTTGCCTATGTAACATTTAAGCCAAACTTGTAAATATTGCCAACCTACTGGAATGCAGAGTAATGTATAAACAATCTGCTAAAACACCTTATTTATTAATTGAACTTAGAAGCCACATTAAAGTATGACACACTAAAATAATTTAGCATAACACTGAAACTGCTGATACGATGAACACAGTAAAGAGAACAGGACACAGGATGGAGATAACCTGGTATGAGCGTATAACCATTTCTTAGTAAGGAGATAGAGGGGAGGCAACCCTTATGCACAGACATGAATATTTGTTTTTTGTTTACTGGGGAAGGTGGCAGGTGAGGAACCCTAGACTTGATCAATATTAGTTTACCAAGGAAGAGGCTGGTGGTGACCATAAATACAAACATTATTACATTATATAGTCTGTTTGGGAATGGGAAAATGATAGCCAGGGCTACACTACACAACAAATATTTATGTTTACAGCATGGGAGAAAGCAGGGTATATATTTACTTTATGGCCAAACTGCTTTGCTATAATTTATGAATAAATGATCTGGCTGAAATGCATAGCAAGGACTTCCATCATGTATTTCTAGGCAGCTTCAGGTCCTAATACATAGATGATTGGTCTGGCAGTTATTAGAGTACTAAGACCAGGAGCTGTTAACAAGTTTCTTGCTACGGCCCAGGAATTTATTCTGTCAGCCTCCTTTTGTCTACAGTGTGACTCGAGCAAGTCACTTAACCAGATCAGTGCTCTACCCCAAGTTAAGAAATACAAATAAATAACCAATCCGTGGTGGCTCTGGATGACTTCATTTGTGTGTGTTATTTTTGTTGTGTAATTTTCATGAACTTAAGGCATACTGTTTAGCTGTAGGTATATGCAGAAAAATGTTGTATCTTGAATAACAGAAAAGTAGCTTCTTAGCAAGCCAGCTGTAGGGTCTGCATCATGTTAAAAGTCTGTGCAGAGTGAAAAATTTTCCAGGTGCCTATTTCATGACATACTTTTCAGTATCTGTCTCTGCATCAACTTGTTTTGGAGTTCAGTTATACAGAACAGTTTAATAAAGTGGCAACATCTTCAGTCACATAACCCCATCCTGTTGTTGTTTTGTGGACCAGTATCTTCTTATATATAAATAGTGCATTGCTTCTGGCTTTCATTGAAGTATTGGCTTATGTTATATAGATTCACTATAGTTTTCAGAGACCTAAGATTACATTTCTGCTTTTTGCAAGTGTCAAATAGGTTCTTTGGTTAGTATTAAGCAGGCGGCTTGAACAGTCATAATCTAGTTCAGTACCCAGGGAACATTTCTGATATTTTAGTTCCCTAATTGATAAAATCCGTACCTCTAATCCCTCGGGTAAATTTGTATGAACCCATCAAATCATCATGGCTTTAGCTGAAAAAAGCCAAAGTTTTACACAGTAAAGTCTGTTCCACAAATAGGAAATCCTTTAAGTAGTGAATCTAATGCTCCAGTAAGTACCGTTTACATTATAATATAAGCTGAGAGTTTGGTGCATAAGATCCTACTATTATCAGTGTTTCTGAGGTGGTTTTGCTGTAGCAAAACCAGGTACTTCATAGTCTAAAAGGCAAGACAGAAAGCTCCTCTATGGAGTCTATACAGGATGGAAACAGTTGTATAAGTAAGCTTAGCAAACAGTATATGTTTGAAAGATCACTGCTGCAGTAGTCTTAGCTATATGGGTTATATCCTGCATGGGATATAACAACTTGTCGGCTTCCAAAGCTTCACAGCACCTTCCACACACCCAAGCCATCAGTCAGCTTGAGCTGAGGTGTCGAATAGACAGGTTTGGGCACCAAGTCTCTCAGGGCTTTCATGCCAGCAAAGAGAGGGAGACTGAGCCCTGAAAGGGCAATGTTACGAATAACAAAAATGAAAGTCCACACCCTGGTATAAACAACATACCAAAAAACAAGAGGGATGGAGGGAGGGAGCGGCTGCTGCAGCAGTAATCATTCGAATGTCTACCGCTATGATGTTTACTTACACAACTATACTATGTGCATCATACTGATCACTGCTGCAGTAGCCAAAGCTATATGGGTAGGTTGCCCTAGTTTACTGCATCTGGGAGGTGGAAGGAGAAGAGACCAGGACCTCCTGGAGAACGGTCCATGCAGATCTGATCTAGACCTAGGGAAGGAATCAAGCTTATTGTGTTTTGTAAACATATGTACAAAGGATCAAGTTGAAACTTCTAGAATACTTCTAGAATTCAACCCTTTCCAAAAAGCCATAGATGAAACCAAGACCCTGGTAGATTGGGCCTTGACCCTGCCTGGAATAGTTTTGTTGTGGTGAGTATATCAAAAGGTAATAGCCTTAGACAACCATTTGGAAATACTCTCACAGGTTGTCCCTTCTTACCCTCGCAAGAATGAACAATTTGTCGAAAGATCTGAAAGATTTCTGCCAAGACAGTACCTGAGTTGTCTGTGGACATCCAAAGTATGGAATATCCTTTCTCCATCATTTTTGGATTCAGTAAAAAAAACAGGGAGATGGATAATTTGGCTTAAAGTAAACTCAGTTACAACTTCAAACATAAAAGAAGTATTAGTTGTCAAAGAATCCCTGTCTCTGTGAAAAATGAGATAGGGATGACTCACAATAAGACCTTGAAACTCAGATACCCTTCTTGCAGAGGCCAGAGCAATCAGTAAAACTGTTTTCCATCCTAAGAATCTCAGGTCACCCAGGTTAACTAGTTGAAATAGAGCAATTGTAAACTTCTCCAATACAAAATTAAGATCCCAAGGAGGGGCAACCAGTTTTCTTGGAGACTTATCATACAAAACTCCTTTCAAAAAATGTTGACATGAGAATGCATTGAACGAGGAGGATCCATGGGCAGACATGCTGAAATGGTTGATAAATTAACCTTGATGGAGGAGTAAGAAAGGTAATAGGTAGTAACTCACACAAATATTGTAAAACCAGAGAACAATTAGTCCTGAACTGGTGCTGGTTATGTAGTTGGCACCAACTAAAAAACCTTTCAGTTTAATAATATATAATTTTCTAGTAGCAGGCTTCCTTTCCTCCATTAGTACCTGCTGCATGTCCTCGGTAAAAGGGAATTAAGACCTTATGATCCAGACAGTCAATTGAATTTGATTGGGGTTGGGGTGTATCAAACACCATTATTCTTGTGTGAGTAGATCCAGTCTGTAAGGAAACTTGTTGTGATTTGCGCCTGGCCATTTCCAAAAGAAGGGAAACCATGGTTGCCTGGGCTAGAAGGGAGTCACCTCAATGTTCTTGGGGCATTCCTTCTGAATCTTCAGATGTATCCTGGATGTCAGTGGAAAAGCATGCAGAAACATTCCTGTCTGAGGAAAAGAAAAGGCATTCATCTTCTAGGCCTTTTTTCATGGAGTCCTGGAACATAATCCTGCCAGATGATTATTCAGTGATAATCCAAATAGGTCTACTTGAGAAACTCTATAGATGGATCAAATCTTGGAAGACCCCTGGCCTAGTTTCTGTTTGTGAGGGTCTGCCCTTGTCCTGGTCAGCTTGTCTGTCACAGTTTTGCTCTGATAGAATGTATGATTCCTGTAGAGTGAGATTGTACTATGAATCTATATCTCAAGCTAACTTGTCTGGTCAGCAAGGGGGGTAAGACGTGGTTCCCCCTTCCTTGTTGATGTACTACATGACTGCAATGTTGTCTGTAACAACTTGAAGAGGTCCTGGGGACCAAAGATAATTCAGAGAGCTGATAGCCTTGATCAGGGTCAGCATCTCTTTTATATTTATGTGCTTGTGTCTGTCCTTGGTGTCCCACACACCTGTACTTATATCCCAACTAAACTGCTCCCCAAGCAAAAGTCTTAAGCATTTGTGGTGGCTGACTGCTTTGGAACAGGAAGAGAGAAGGGGAGACCCGTATTTAAGGATATTTGCTGTCTCCTACAAATGATTTCTCTTCTGACAACCTCCAGCACTGGGATTTGAAAAGATAAAGAATGGTGATGCTGGGACCAAAGCAAATTCAGACACAACTGAATCTTTCTTATGTGGAGTCTTGCCAAAAGGATCATTATCCCTAAAATCCTGAGGTATTCCCTCATAGTGACCTATGTCTGAGTGGAAAAACAGCAGATCTAGATAAAGATATATTTTTCCTGTAGCAGAAAAGCTCTTTGAAATGAGGTGTCTAGCTCACACCCCAGGAACGCAATCCTGTTGAGGGAGTCAAAAAAAGACTTTTGAATGTTCTCTTGCAATCACAGCTTGTGTAGGAGATCTCTCATTCAAGTGAAAGATTCCTGACACTTTGAATTTTTTCCATAAAGATAAGTAAGTCATCTAAATATGAAAAATAGGGATACCCTGTAGCCTACAATGAACTATACATGGAGCTAGCCACTTTGGGAACACTCTTGGTGTAGTGGACAGTCCAAAGTGTAAGAGAGATGATAATCTGATTCAGGCACACACACACTTAAGAAATGCTTGAGGTCTGGATGAATAGGGATGTGCTAAGCATATTTTAAATGTAGTGTTACAAGGAAACATGAATGAGGAAGTACAGGTAATAAGTTGTGAAGTGACATCATTTTGAATTTGGGCACTATCACAAATAAGTTTAGTAAAGAAAGATCCAGAACTAGTCTCCGAGCATTTTCCTTCTTTGGTGCTAAAACATCCATGAATAAAAACTTTTCCAAAGTGGGAAAGAGAAACTGATTCTGTCATTCCCTGGCACAGCATGTGATGAAGGAAAGGCAGAAATAAAATAACCTGGTCTGCTAGATGATTGCATCCTTGAAATGGAGGATTTTTCCCATTGTCATCTGTAGCCTTGATGAATGATCTACAGAACCCATTTGCCTAAAACTATCTGTTGCCAAAGAGAAAAGTGGAGATGCTTATGTTCACACACAGGCTAAACTCACCAGTCATACCATTCCTCTTCCTAATCTACTAGTCTCTGTTTCTGAACTTTACCACTAAGAGGAGCTGCAGCTTTTTATTTCTAACCTCCTCATTGCGTCACTTCTAAACCTGGCCTTTCAGATTGTATCTCTACATATTGTGGCACTAAAACCCTGCTAGGCTCAGTTTTTCCACAGACTTTTCTTCCTCTTCTTTACATTTGCTTTTATACTTAGTATAGATACCTCACCACTCAACTCTGTTGTTTTACCTACTTCAATAATCCTGTCCCTGCCAAACTTGTACTCACACTATCTGTACAAAATTGCAAAATATGCAAACTTTCTCACATATGTAGCTTATCCTGCTTGGCTTCTTGCTTATGTACTGTCTCATTCTAACTGTATAAAGTCATAAATGGTGCTTTTATACTATGTATCTAATGTTAAGGTTTTGTGCTTATATACTGTCTATGTAAATATGAATGCTACTGTTATACTCATAATAATTGCTTGTAATTGATTTGTGGAGCTTTTCTCCCTGGGCCTATGCTGAAAATGGATGTGCATCTAGTCAGACTCTCCCAGTTAACAAATGTAAAATAAATAATTCTGGAATGGAAATGGAGCTGCCAGGGTAGGAGAGGGGAAAAGGTCCCTTAAATAGTCATTGTGACTTGATGGAGTTTTCTTGGTTTTCAGAGGTCCAGAAATCTTTTTGGGACCCCTTACTATTTCTTCATAAGCATCTGTTTACCTGCAATTTGTTGAGACTTTTTTGTTTGTTTGCCAAAATTGAATGAGGGTTAGAGAATCCCTTAGAAAATTTGGATAAGGAGGGCTGAACAATCTTAAGAGATCCCCTATATCAGCTTACCACTTTCATCACACTTTTTGATTACTTCTGCAGCAGAGGGGCCAAAAATTAAATCTCTGTCTAAAGAAGAATTTAAAATCTCATTTTTAACATAATCTGGGAGGTTCTGAAAACACAGCCAGGCCAACCTCCTCAAAAGACTACCAGTGGAGATGGGACATGGCCAGGGTGAACACTGAGTAGCAGCATTTCCTGTCATCTCTACTGCTTCAGAATTTCTATGACAGGATTTTTTGGAATATAATTATCCAAATTGCAGTTTTTTAACACATTTAGAATCATCTAAGCCTCTACTTGAATAATATATAAAAACATTTTCAATTTTTATATTTATTCCTGTCAAAATTGCTTGAGACAATCTTCTGATACCAGATTACAATATGAGCTTCAAAAAATCTTCTCATCAGCAAAATATAATAAAGAAAGAACTTCAATCCTTATTAACAAATATTCAAAAACTATTAACAAAAATTGACAGAATGGACTTGAAGCTAGATAACTTCAAAGACAAATGTACACAACAAATGGAAACCTTACATGAAGATCTTAAACAACAGAAAAAGCAGATTACAGGACTAGAAACATCACTAAATGACATGGATAGCAGGATTCAAGAAGATGAGCACAATATAGAATTTCTCTTAAAATAAAATATCTTTCTTCAAACAAAAAATAGATGATCTAGAAAATAGATCACGCAGAAACAATATAAGGATCTTTGGGTTACCAAATAATATTAAAAAAAATAATATGGAGAAATTCTTAACGTCATGTCTTCCTGAAATTTTAAAACTCCCTAAAGCTCTTCCCAGTGGAATTGAAAGAGACCATAGATCTTTGGTTTCTTCCAAAAATAGCAAAAGCAGCTCCACAAAACCTGTCATAGTGAGATTCCTATCTTCACATATCAAGGAAATGGTTTCAAAAACTGCTTGGGCTAAAACACCAATTAAAATTAAAGACAGCATTATTCATTTTGGCAATGATTATTCTTCATCTGTACTTGCCAAAAGAAAGCTGTTCTTATCACTGCTTAAAGAACTTAAGAAAACCCAAATAAAATCTCATTTACTATTTCCAGCTAGACTGAAAATATTTCTCCAAAATGGTCCAAAAATATTTGATGCACTAGATTCTGCCATTACTTTCATTAAATCTAATAAGATCCTCAACAAAATTGATGAAATGGAATGGGCAAGTACTAGCCTTAAAAGAATTGCTGACAATGGAGCCTGGAAAACTTTTGAACATAAGAAGAAGTTTAGAAAATAAACATAAAAAAACAACCTTTCCTTTATTAAATTTCATCTTATGACCCAGAAGTTTGTGGAAATTAAAATGGTTCAACAGGTGAGTGTTGTTGTTGCTCTTTATTTTTGTATCCAGATTTTGTGTTTTTTTCTTTTTTGGGATAATTGATGTTAATTATCTATTAGAATACGGTTGCATGATGTGCATTAACTTATGGTTTGTTTGCTACTTTTGACATCCCCATAGTAATACTGTAATGAATGTAGTGTGTTTTGATGAGTGCAGCTTGTTGGTATTCTGTTATACATAAGACTGTCTTGTTCCCCTGCGATTTTGCTACTCTTCTGTACTGTTGATGAAATGCTTGTATGGGTGATGGTAAACATGGGCATCATAAATAGAAGGGTATGAGCTGTTATTACTGTTTCCTTGGGCTAGTGGTTGCTGCCATTAAAAACTAGCTCCTCTGTTACAGAACTGGCCTTATTACATGTATATTTGTTTAAATGCTCCCCGTGGGATAGTGTTAACTATGCTGCAGGGCACCCTTGTTGACTAGTTGGAGTGTGACATCGAGATTGGATGCTATGTGCTGCAGCTGTGGTAGTGCAGTGTTTTGACCGGGGTTGATGCTCGGACTGTCCCGAGTGTGTGGTTGGATGAATGGGACCCTTTCTTTTGGATGGTTAAGTTTGTTTTAACATTGGTGATGTTAAGTGGTAGTTGATTAGAGCTGATTTGCTTGTTGTTATTGTCTGGCTTTTGGTCTGGGGGGTTGCTTGGTCTCTGGGCCTGAGAACTTGTTTTTTTGTTTTTTCTATACTTTACACTGAGAGGCATTGCTTTCCCGGCCATGGCACAAGATATTTCAGTGTCTTAAAATAATCTAAAATTGCTTGCAATTTCCCGCTGGAATCTTTTGAATTATTCTTTAAGCAGCAGGCTTGTGGCTTGGTCTCCTACGGCTGATGAACATGCAGCATGGAAGTAAGCGCCGTTACCATGATGACAAAAACATCACAACCCTTGAACTCCAGCTTCCTCACTGTCCGGATTACTGGAGTACAACCGAGAAGAAAGAAATCTGTCATTTAGCACCAACTAACTGTAAGAGACAATAAGGGTACTTATTAGTGCCAATTTGCATTTGTCTTAGGAGTTTGCAGTTGGTTTGAATTATACATTTGGTAGTCTGGAATGACATATTTGATATTTGTTTGAGAGACTGAGAGTTGGTGGGGTGGGATCCTTGACATGACAGAGAGCAGAGAGTGGTGCATTTGGTGACTCCCGAGTGCAGTTGGGAGGGTGCTGCGGTGTATCCTTTGATATGAGCCATATCATGGAAATGTCATGCATGTGCAAATGCTTTACAAAATGCTCTAAGCCATTTGCTCCCATTAAGGCCTGAATTACTTGCCCATCTATTACATAACTATGGGTATATGTCTGAGTAAGAATTACACAAGTCATCTAGAAGTCCTATAAAAGGCTTAATGGTTCAAAGTAGTAGACATAAATCATCTACTACTTTTATATAAGGAAGCAATTTATATTTTAAAGTTTGACTCTTTGACACCACAAGGAATGAACTTTGATTTTAACTGGAGAGTTTTACTTTAAAAAATCGTTTTTGTATGTAATTGATTAATGGGATCATTAGTTAATTAGATTAATGTGTATACTATAAATATGGACTGTAATGGATACTATGTATTCTCCTGTGAGGGCATAAGCTGAGACATTAGAGGATTATTAAACGCTGTTTGGACACTGGTCTTGTGGTTTTTACTATGTTTGGTCTTGTTTTGTGGTTGAGTTGTTATTCATGGCCAGTGATCCGAATATAGACCTGCCGAGGGTGTTTCGAGGTACAACGGATTCACAGCAAAGGCCTATGAAGTATTTATCCCAGCCGAATGAAAGGATGGTTAATTCTTCAATTGTACTACATATGGAGACTGCTATTGGGTCCGTTGGTAATACACAGACACATACCTCAAATTTACCAGTGTGGAATAAATGGGAAGTAGATCAGAAATGCAGGCTTTCTAATCCATTCTCATCCATTGAATGGAAACAGCAGGTGCCTATGAGTTCGGAAATAAATGTACTGTGTGAATCTCTAGAAAAACTGTTTTATAAAGAGACATCTGTGTTTCTGAATGTTCAAAGTTGGACTAAATATCTTGAACTAGAGATTACCCCCTGGGATCTCAGAGTGTTTAAAGATCCAGCTATTCCTTTTGATCTAGATGATGACACTGACTTGGGTTTCCGTAAATGCTGGATACAAGCAGCCCATAAATGTACATCAGAATGGGTTGCTATACTTGTTGAAAGAGAGAGGTTAAAACAAAGTAATTTACAAAAAAAGATATAAATGTTAAATGTACTAACATCATGTCTAAATCAGGTCCGGAGTTTATGGACAATATTTTAAAAGACATTAATGGTAAACTGAAGGGATATGAGCAAGATATTATGGCTCAGAAGAGAAATAAATTGATGAGAGAGACAAAGGACTATGATAATGGAATGGCCTTTGTGACAAAGGCCAATAGGAAGGGTGGCAAATGTCATGGGATATTTAAGGAAGGAACTGTAGGGGAAGAATGGCGTTCTTTCGGTTCACGCCATCTTTTGAAACAGTTTCATCTGGGGAAGAGGATTATCGAGTAAATAATAATGAATATCCACCCTTGCCGCCACCACAAAATAGTATGCAACATCAGAATACATTTCGGAACCAAGGGGGTAATAAATCATTTCAACAAGGAAAGAAGCAGCAATGAGAAGGGCAGTTTAACCAACATCAACAGCCATATCCCCAACAGCACTCCCAGCAGTGGCAACAAAGAAACAAAACGGATAGATGGTAATCTGGACTCTTATGTGGCTAATTTGTCTGGTCATAATTTAAATGCATATCTAAAAGCTGTACTAGAATGTGGTTTAAAATTCATCCCTATGGTGATGCCTAGGCTTCATGATCTTAAATGTGATGTATTTAAGTTAGTTGGAAAATTATAATTGAAGTACATGTTTAAACATAATTTTATTGATAGCTCACCACTCAACTCTGTTGTTTTACCTACTTCAATAATACTGTCCCTGCCAAACTTGTACTCACACTATCTGTACAAAATTGCAAAAGATGCAAACTTTCTCACATATGTAGCTTATCCTGCTTGGCTTCTTGCTTATGTACTGTCTCATTCTAACTGTATAAAGTCATGAACGGTGCTTTTATACTATGTATCTAATGTTAAGGTTTTGTGCTTATATACTGGCTATTGGTTCTGATGAAGATGTTACTACTTTTAGTGATGACAGTTTTTTTCCCTGTGAGTCTGAAGATGTTTTAAATGCATATTACTTACTTGATGCTAGCAAAATAGAGGTGAAAAGCAAATTTATGCCTGTAGTTAATTGCACAGATATTATACAATTTCAGAATATGCTTTACTATTCTATTGAACAAGAGTTTGTTAAATTTAAAAAATGTAGGAATGTGACGTATAATTTGACTAAAAATGAATAGTCAACATTGCAGGCATTAGGCAGAAATGCAGATTTGATTTTTAAACCTGCAGATAATGGTAATAAATTAGTCATTTTACATATTTCACAGTATTTGGAAATGTGTTATAACCATTTAAATGATAAGACAGTGTATGAAAAAGTTCATGGTGACATGTGAGTTGGCTATCTCTGAATATGAACAACTTTTATATAAAGGTGTTAGATTAGGGTATTTGACTAATGAAGATGTTAAGAAAAAGTTTATTAATAATAATAATGCCAGTATGGCATATTTCTATTGTGTACCTAAAATTCATAAAAACCTTACTAACCCTCCAGGTCACCCTATAGTTTCTGGAAGCAGTTATGTTCTACATAATATAGGATGTCTTCTACATGAATTAATGTTACCCAAGGTATTGTTGTTGCCAGCTTATATTAAGGATGTGTCAGATTTTTTGCAAAAAATACAAAATATAAGCTGGAATGAACAAATGTATTGGATTACCCTTGATGTTAGAAGCCTAAATACAAATATTTATCATGATTTTGATTTGGAGACTATGAGGTTTTTCTTGGGACAAGGTCCAGCAATAGAGTATATTGTAGAAATGTTACATTTTAGTCTCACAAATTTTTTTTTTGAATTTAGAGGTGAACTATATAGACAGAAACAAGGTACAGCTATGGGGGTGGCATTTGCCCCCTCATATGCGAATCTAAGTATGGGTCTGTTTGAACAAGAGTACATTTATGAAACTTAATTTTTCCATCAACATATTAAAAGCTATAGTAGATTTATAGATGATCTGATTTTCTTGTGTGAAGGAGGGGAAACAAAAATTGATAACTTTATTTTGAAGTTGCAGAAGAATATTTTTAATCTTAAATTTGAAGGTATACAAATTGGAAAAAAAGTGTCGTTCTTAGATGTGGAGGTAGACGTATCTAAAGGATATTTACATACAAGGATACATAGAAAATTTGAGGACCAAGTTAAATATCTTAAGGCCACTAGTTGTCACCCTCCTCACACCATAGAAGCTCTGCCATTAGGAGAGTTTATTAGGTTACAGAGACTATGTAATGCCACACAAGAATTACAAGAGGTACAAAAAATGTACATGATGTTCTGTTCTAGAGGGTATAGCCAACAAGTACTAGACAAAGCTTATCATAAAATGAATGTAGCTGACACACACAGGTTTATAAAGGAAATAGGGAGATGAGAAATTATAGTAGTAACATGACAAGAAATAATTCAGAAATTTATTTTGTAATGGTATATATTAATTTTAGTGATAAGGTGGTTGAGATGGTCAAATATTTTTTGGAATTATTTAAAAAAAAATCTAAGGAAGCAAAGAATTGGTTACCAGATAATTTAAAAATTTCATATAAAGTCGGTAGAAATATAAAAAGTTTTATAGTTAAAGGTAGGATAGCTAAAACAGAATCTAAAGTTTATGTTATACCTAAGAAATATGGAACTGAGGTTTGTGGTAAATGTAAAGCTTGCAGTCACATTGTTACAGGTTTTGATAGTTTAAATGGGAAGAAATTTGATATTAAGGCAAGTTTTAGATGATACAGGGGGCATTATATATGTGCTTAGATGTCCTTGTAACAAGTTTTACATTGGTGAAACAAAAAGATATTTTAAAGTTAGAACATATTAGGGACATTGAAAATGTTAAGATGTCTAGTTCAGTAGCAGAACACTTTTATTATGCACATCAGAGTCAGTCAGGGGGTTTAGTAGGGACAATTTTAGAAAAAGTACCAGACAATTACCTATATAAGAATATTAAAAATATCCTTTTATATAAGGAAGCAATTAATATTTTAAAGTTTGACACTTTGGCATCACAAGGAATGAACATTGATTTTAACTGGAGAGTTTTGCTTTAAAAAAATCTTTTTTGTATGTAATTGATTAATGGGATCATTGGTTAATTTGATTAATGTGTATACTATAAATATGGACTGTAATGGATACTATGTATTCTCCTGTGAAGGCATAAGCAGAGACATCAGAGGATTATTAAACACTGTTTGGACACTGGTCTTGTGGTTTTTACTATGTTTGGTCTTGTTTTGTGGTTGAGTTATAAATCTACTAATGGTTGGTACACTGCTACAATATGTAGAATGTGTGACTGATATATACTACTGAGCTATGAAAAAAAAAAGAAAATCATTTTTGAAGCACATTATTATCCCAAGACAGCTTATATAGCTTTACTGGTTGTTATAAAAATAATTCTGACCAGAAAGCAAAACTGCGTTATAATGCATTTAGCATGGGTAGTACACCAAGTTTCATAGTTTCATAGTTTCATAGTATAGTACTAGGCTATCTGCCCTGGGGCATTTGTAAGCCTAGCCATAGTGATGTGGCTTTTGCCACCCCATGAAATGGTACAAAAATGTACAGAATAAATCTAGAATACTGTGCCTCTGTCTAGTAGTGACACAATGAAGGTCCCTTTATATAATAGAATTAGTTTACTGTGCCCCTGTCTAGCAGTGACACAGATGTGACCCCTGGGGTAAACTTACGATCTCCCATCCACTCATCAAAATTTCTCTTGAAGAGAGTCAGTGAGGGGCTCTGCCTAATACGAACTGGGATCCTGTTCCAAAGCATTGGAAGCCTCTGGGTTATGAATCTATCCCTCCAGCATGTCCTATTCATACTTGTGCCAAGGTTTAAGTCTTTAGCTCTCGTGGTCCTGATGGATTTGGATTTTTTGAGGTGGAGCACGTCCATCAGATCCTATTTGGACATGGCCTTGTACATCAGGCAGAGATCACCTCTGAGCAGGCGGTATGCTACTGAATAGAGCTGAAGTTTCTTTAGTTTGGCAGAATAAGACATATGTTGGAGACCCTTGATCCTTTTGGTGAGGTACTTTTGTAGTCTCTCCAGCTGTTGCAAATGCTGGGTGAGGTACATACCAAATGGGGCATTGTACTCAATCATGGGTCTGATGAGGGAGGAATACAGGGGTACAATGACATCCTTGGATCTGGATGTGAATCCCTTCATGATGAGGTGTGCAAGGTAGAATGTTTTTCTAACCACTTTGGCAACGTGGGTGTCAAATGAGAGGTCGCTGTCTACTTGGGTCCCTAGGTCTCTGATCACTTTTTCCGTACTCAGTGGGTTGCTGTCTATGTGATAATTTGTGGGTACTTTGTTTTTTCCAAAAGGGATAACTATACATTTTTTGGCATTTAGTTTAAGACCGTGACTACGGCACCAGTTGTCCGTTTCAGTGAGGCCTTTTTGTAGGATGTGTGTGTCTGCTGGTGTATCGACTATGGCGCCTAGTTTGAAGTCATCTGCGAACTTTGTCAACCACAGCCCTCCCATGTTTGCTTTAACATCTGAGAAATATATGCCGAACAAGAGGGGTCCCAGGACAGATCCCTGTGGGACACCACTTGTGACTGGCTTTGAGTCTGACATTGCTCCAGCAATTTTAACTTTATGGGTTCTGTCCTTTAGCCAGTTTGCAACCCATCTAGTGACATAAGGGTTTACTTTTAAGCTGTTTAGCTTATCTATGATGCCTGAGTGGAGTATTGTCAAAGGCCTTAGCCAAGTCCAGGTATGCTGTATGGACTGCTTTGCCCTCATCAATGGCTCTAGTGACTGTTTCGAAAAAGTCAACCAGGTTTAAAAGGCAGGATCTGCCCTTTACAAAGCTGAACTGGGTGGGGTCAAGTGTCTGTAGGTCCCCTATGTCTCTGTTTATGAGTTCCATAATGATTCTTTCCATAGCTTTGCAGACCGGGCTAGTTAAGCTTATGGGGCGGTAGTTTCCAGAGTCTGTAGAGGCACCCCCCCTTGTGGAGTGGGACCACTGTTGCTGTACGCCAGTGTTCAGGTACATATCCCGAAGTAAGGCTAAGGTTAAATAGCATTTTTATGTGTGGGGTTAGCTCCTCTTGGAGTTTACGTAACACGCACCCCGGGATACCTTCATGTCCCATTGATGCTGTGTTTTTTTGCTTTGTTTAGGGCGGTTCTCACTTGGACATCTGAGATGATAGGGAGATTACATTCAGCTGGGATAAGTATTTCTTCTTTTGGGGATGAAGGAGGGGAGAAATTTGCACTGAACCTGTCAGCCAGAATGTTAGCAATATCTGTGAGTTCAGTGTATTTTTTGTTGTTGTGAACCAACTCTGAGCATATCTGAGGGTTTCCGCCCAGGTTTCTAACATAGCTGAAGAAGGCTTTGTGGTTATCTTTAGTGTCCTTAGCACTTTTTCTCTCAAAGTTTGCCTTGGATGTTTTTATGAGAGAATGTAGTTTTCTGCTAATGTTGATCAGAGATGTCTTCCCTTCATGGGATTTTGCTCTGACGTGCAATAGCTTCCTTCTTTTGTTATACAATTTGTTTATGGCTGAGGTCCACTAGACAGGATGCTTACATTTGGTGGAGAGGGACTTGGATTTGTTTGGGATTGCATGATCCATGCATTCTTGGAGATGTCCATAGAAAGCATTTGTGAAGGATTCGGCATTGTGGGATGTGGTATCCACTGGCACAGTGGGCTTAAAGGATACCATCTCAGTCTTAAGAAGAGTGAAGTCTGCTTTTGAGAAGTTTTTCACTGTGGTCTTTTGTGCTGGGGTGGAGGTGGGATATGTATATCCAGGGTGATTAGTTTGTGGTTAGATCTCACTAGTGAGGGTATACTTCGGTGTGGAGCATTTTGTCCCCATGTTTGTGATGATCAGGTCTAGTATATTATCTCTCCTAGTGGGAGAGGTGACTAGTTGTTCCAGTGCATTTGAATTTATGAATTCCAGGAACCTTTGGGCTAGGGTATTAGGGCTAGAATAATGTACCCAATCTATGTTTGGGTAGTTGAAGTCTCCCAGTATGATGGTATTTTGTGATACATTCATATCCTCCAATGTCTTCAGGAAGGCTGAGTAGGGTTCTTGAGATTGGGAGGGTGGTCTGTAACATGCTACCAGTTGTATAGCAGTTTTGCCTATGGTTAGTTGCACCTGTATGGTCTCTGATGCTTCATGTGTTGCTACTAACCTGGAGGTGTGGGTGTCCTTTATGAATATGGACACTCCCCCTCCCTTTGTGGTTCGGCCCGGATTTTGGGGCCGAAAAGCATGATACGAGGTATAGCCTGGTAGCGCTGGGGTGCTCTCAGGAGCCTTGAACCAGGTTTCAGTTACTGCACATATGTCGATGTTCTCCATGCTGAGGAGTGCATCAAGTGCCTGCATCTTGAGATTTAGACTTCTGGCGTTGAGCAGCATTACCCTTAGTTTCTTTCCATTTTTGTTTTCTAAGGAGGTGGGTTTGTCTTTTGAGCCTTGCCTAAAAAAGGCATTATGGGGGTAGCAAGAGCCTTAGCCAATATCCGGAAGCCCAGTGGTGACAGGTGTAAGCCATCCCTTGCGAAGCAGCGTGGCTTGTCCAACATATCATCCCAGGCAGACAGACATTGGATCCCCTTAGAATGACTCCAGTACTTGAGCCAATTGTTAAAGCTAATCATCTTGTCTTTGTATTGTGGTATCATTCTCGGTGAGGGCAAGATGCTGCTCAGGGTCAGGGTCATACCAGCCTGGGCTACATAATCGGAGAGCTCCTCTATGTCTCTTTTCATGTAGTCCAGGGAGGTATGTCTCAGGTCATTCACACCAGCATGGACAATGACGGAGTCATATTTGTACTTGCTTTGGAGTGACCTGAGTGCGTGTGTTATGTGGCGGATCCTAGCTCCCGATAGACAGCTCACAGTCACCTTCTCCTTGTTCAGCCTGGTCAGTGGGACATCAGTGTGTCTGACTATGGAGTCACCTATTACTAGTGTATCAGGCAAGGTGTTTGGCCTTATGGGCTGTGATTGGTTGACACACTGATTTATTGAAGTATGTGTTGCATGTGTTTTGTTTTGAGGTGGTGGATTTTTGGATGTCTGCTTTGGGAGCCTCTGTTGTTTTGGTAAGTTTTTTATTAGAGCCTCCGAGTATGTCTTTGTGTTTTTATGTGTTTGGTTTGCAGTTGTGGTAGGTCTATGTGGGACTGGGATTGTTGTGTGTGTGGTTGCCATCTCCTCCTGTCTGGTCATGCCAGCCCTGAGTTGAGAGAGTTCAGCCTCCAGTTTGGCTATATAGTTGCATCTCTCGCATGTATTTGTGTTTGTTGGGAGGAGGAGAGGGTTGTCTGTGTACATGAGACAATTGTAGCATTGTCTCAAGATACCCAGATTGACCAGCTGAACTGGAGACGATGCCAGTAATCTACCACTCGACATGCTAGAACAGTATAAGGGAGTGGTATACCTTTAAGGGAAGTGGATATTCACAGGGGTGGTAAGTAGATGTAGTGCTTTACTTAGTACGAGAGTGCTTACTTAGTAGAGAAGTATTGAGAACAAGTGCTAGGCTTATAATACAGTGAGTAGTCTGGTTATACTAAGAGTAGAGCTTCCTTAAGGGAAAATTTGAAGAGCAGACTTGGCGGAGCCAGAAAAAGTTTAACCTTGTTTAACCGGTGCTGCGCTATGCGCACGACCGCGCAAAGCCGTGCAAACACGGATTTTAAACAGTGAACTACAAAAGAGCTAGAAATGGTCCAAAACAACCAATTACTACAGCTTCTTGTGTTGAGGTCACTTCCCCCAAGGACAGGTAGGCTGCTCAAGGCTCCCCACTCCCACTGGTGAGCAAAGAAACTTCCTTCTATCCAAGTAAGGTAATGGACAACACAGGAACTACACCACAGCCCAGAATACAGCAATGCCTGTAAACTGGTCTAAACTAGTCGAGGAAGGCGGGAAAACAAGGATTATTTTTGTTTTTGTTTTTGGTAGAAACACACAGAAAATGCAGAAACAGTGATAAATTAGTTACACAGGCTAGCACACTTTAGTGGGCAGCCTCCACAGTTAAATTAAACAAACAAACAAGCAAACTTTCGATCAAATTCGACTAAAATATAACTTTAAGTGCAGATTTTAAAATAATGCAGCAATCAGTTAAAAAACAGTTCAGGCTAGTTCAAGGTAAGCTACAGAAGCTATTTCAAGTGAAAAAAAGCAAAGATACTTAAATCCAAAAGGTAGTCGCTTTTCTGAATTCCCTGCTGCTAGGACCACTAAGAGGCCTAAGGGAAAGGGGTCACATGTCATTTGTATCCTAACACACTTGCAAAAACAACCCCATATCAGCATCCGTGGGATGCAATAAACACATGTTTAGGAAGGAGTATGAGTATAGCATAACGCTAAATCTCTACATGTCAAGAAAGTGTGACACTTCCAGTTCTCCACCACTATTGTCCTACCTGGAAGAGTAAAATATGTGGCATACATGTTACAAATATTAAAGTCTGAAAAAGAGAAGGACCCACCAGATATACACAACAGTGAAATAATAGTCTAGGTTGGCATCATATCTACTGAGTAGGTACAATCTGGTGTGGAATTTTGGGTAGAGATACTAAGCATTATCTACACTTGAAGACAAGGAATAATGTAATGCAGAATTCTGAATACATTGTTCTGTCATATCTTCCATGGCAGCTTTTAAGAAAGCACTTTATAATATTGTGCTGTTCTTTTATTAACTAGTGCATGGTAATGCTCAGTTCAGCCATATCGAAAGACATGAGGTACTTAAAGTACAACAATAGAATATTTTACAGAATGGAGTTTAGGAGATATTACTCATGTTATGAAAAATGTTTACATGTGATATAAGTTAAATAAATCATAGGTTCATAAGTTTATACTAGGCTATCTGCCCTAAGGCATTTATAAGCCTAGCCCAAATTTTTGTGGCTTACGCCACCCCTTATATGAAAAAATACTGTGCCCATTAGTTTGTTGTGCCTCTGTCCAGCAGTGACACAGAGATGATTCCCGGGGTAAACCTACGATCTCCCATCCACAGGTCTAGATTTCTCTTGAACAGAGTCAGCGAGGTGCTCTGCCTCACATGGACCGGGATTTTATTCCACAGCATAGGAGTCTCTGAGTGATAAATCTATCCCTCCAGCACATCGTATTTATATCCGTGCTAAGGTTTAAGTCACTTGCTCTAGTGGTTTTGGTGGATTTGGATTTTTGAGGTGGAGCATGTCCATTAATTCCGGGTTGGACATGGCCTTGTATGTCAGGCACATGTCACCTCTGAGCAGACGGTATGCGACTGAATAGAGCTGGAGTTTCTTCAATCTGGCAGCATATGACAGATTTTGGAGTCCCTTTATCCTTTTGGTGAGGAACTTTTGGGGTCTCTCCAATTGCTGCAGATGTCGGGTGAGATACATCCCGAATGGGGCATTGTACTCGATCATTCGTCTGATAAGTGAAGAGTACAGGGGAACAATAACCTCACTAGATCTGGATGTGAATCCCTTCATGATCAGGTGGGCAATGTAGAAGGTCTTTCTAACCACTTTAGCAATGTGAGTGTCAAAAGAAAGGCCACTGTCAACCTGGGTCCCCAGGTCCCTGATAACCTCTTCTGTGCTTAGTGGATTGCCACCTATATGGTAGCTTGGGGTTACCTTGTTTTTCCCGAAGGGTATGACTATACATTTTTTGGCGTTTAACTTCAGGCCATGGCTCTGGCACCAGCTATCTGTTTCCGTGAGTCCCTTCTGAAGGATATCCGTGTCTGATGCACTTTCCACTATGGCGCCCAGTTTGCAGTCATCTGCAAACTTTGTCAGCCAAAGTCCTCCTATGTTGGCCTGTACTTCTGAGAAGTAGATGCCAAACAATAGGGGGCCAAGGACCGAGCCCTGTGGGACACCACTTGTGACCGGCTTGGAGTCTGACACAGTGCCAGCAACTCTAACCCTGTGGGTTCTGTCCTTAAGCCAGTTTGTAACCCATCTTGTGACATATGGGTTTACATTTAAGCTGGTAAGTTTTTCTACAATACCCGAGTGGGGTATTGTGTCGAAAGCCTTGCAAGGTCAAGGTAGGCTGCATGGACTGCCTTTCCTCATCAATGGCCTTGGTGACTGTTTCGAAGAAGTCGACCAAGTTCAAAAGGCATGATCTTCCCTTGACAAAGCCAAACTGGGTCGGGTCCAATGTCTGCAAGTCCCCTATATCTTTGTTTATGAGCTCCATTATGATCCTCTCCATAGCTTTGCAGACTAGACTTGTTAAGCTTATGGGGCGGTAATTACCAGGGTCCGTTGAGGCGCCGCCTTTGTGTTGTGGGACAACAGTTGCCGTACGCCACTCCTTGGGCACGTATCCTGTGGTAAGGCTGAGATTAAACAGCTGCCTTATGTGCGGGTTTAATTCCTCATTTAGCTCGTGTAGCACACAGCCGGGGACACCATCCGGTCCCATTGATGCTGTGTTTTTAGCTTTAGAGAGCAGCTTTCACCTGCGCATTTGAGATGTCCGGGAGGCTACACTCGGCTGGGATAGCTATCTCTCCCTTAGGTAGTGTGTGCTGGGTGAAGTTTGCACTGAACCTGTCTGCCAGTATGTTGGCAATGTCTGTGGGTTCAATGATTTTTGTATCATTTTGGACTAATTCTGAGCATATCTGGGAGTTTCCACCCAGGTTCCTAACATAGCTGAAAAAGGCCTTATGATTGTCCTTTGAATCCATGGCAATTTTTCTCTCAAAATTGGCCTTAGTTGATTTTATGAGTGCTCGTATTTTTTACTAATAATGATCAGGGGTGACTTCCCTTTTATGGATTTTGTTCTATCATGTAATAGCTTTCTCCTCTTATTGTAAAGTTTGTTAATGGCTGGGGTCCACCAGACTGGACGTTTGCCCTTTGTGGAAAGAGTCTTGGTTTTATTTGGGATTGCCTGATCCATGCAGTCCTGGAGGTGTTCATAGAAGGCATTTGTAAGGGCTTCCGCAGCTTGGGTTGTGGTTTCCACTGGCTCAGGGGCCTTGAAGGATACCACACCAGTCTTGAGTAGTGTGAAGTTTGCTTTAGAGAAGTTCTTCACTATGGTCTTTTTGTTTGGGGTGGGGGGATGTGGATTTCCAGTGAGATTAGTTTATGATCAGATCTCACCAATGAGGGATATACTTCGTGTGGAGCATTTTGTCCCCATGTTTGTGACAATGAGATCTAGTATATTTTCTCCTCTCATGGGAACAGTGACTAGCTGTTCCATGGCATTTGAATTTATGAACTCCAGGAACCGTTGGGCTAGAAAGTTAGGGCTTGAGTAATGTTCCCAGTCTATATTGGGTAGTTGAAGTCACCCAATATGATGGTGTTTGGAGATACATTTATACCCTCCAGTGTCTTCAGGAAGGCTGTGTGGGGTTCCTGAGTTTGAGAGGGTGGCCAGTATGCATACTACAATTTGTAGAGCAGTTTTGCCTATGGTTAGTTGCACCTGGATGGTTTCCGAAGCTTCGTGCGTTGCCACCAACCTGGAGGTGTGGGTATCCTTTATGAATATGGATACATCCCCTCCTTTTGTGGTGTGGTCCGGGTTTTGGGGCCGGAACGCATGATATGAGGTAAAACCTAATAGTGCCGGGGTGCTCTCAGGAGCCTTGAACCAGGTTTCAGTTACAGCACAGACATCGATGTTCTCCATACTGAGAAGGGCCTCGAGTGCGTGCATTTTGAGATTTAGACTTCTGGCATTGAGCAGCATTACCCTCAGTTTCTTCCCATTTTTGTTTTCTGGGGTGGTAGGTTTAGAATTTGAGCCTTGCCTAAAAAAGGCACTATGGGGGTGGCAAGAGCCTTAGCCAATATCCGGAATCCCAGGGGTGACAGGTGCAAGCCATCCCTTGTGAAGCAGCATGGCTTGTCAAGCATGTCATCCCAGGCAGACAGACACTGGATCCCCTGGATCATATTATACTATGTGATAAGATATGCCCATTTTAGATGGGAGGGCAGCAGATTATTCACAGATTCATAGGTAAGTACTAGCTGTATCCATTTTAAGCCTGGCCAGTCTCTCAAAATAACGTATCCCATTTTGCAGACTGGCCATACACATCCCATGGTTGATAGCTATATATTACCCCTAATGAGAATAACTGAGATCATACCATAGATACTTTGAGGGGACCCATGCATGGGAAAAAGCATTTAGGAGTTGGCTCTGTACATTAGTAGTACAGGGGGCAGTACCGAGGAAATTTTCTATTTCTCATCCAAAGAAAAATTAATAAAAGAAAAATATAAAAGCCTTTCTTGAAATTTTAGTATGTTAGCGGGATAAGTTATATTTCTCATTTTTTGTCTAATTATATTTCAGTATGCTGGGGCTAATTTGTTAATTGCTTTCACAGGGGAGATTATTAGGAAGGGGAAAAAGCTCTGTAATGTAAAGATTTCGGCCAAGACAACAGATCTTTGGCAGCAGTGACTTAATTTGTTTAGTCTGTAGGCAAGATATTTTATAATTAGAAAGTGTTTGCTCTAACAGCAGGCTGATGCATTTTTTTTGCTATAATTTAATCTTATATACATGTACACCACTAGAAAATGGGAACTATACATTCATTCTATATACATGCATACATACCACTAGAGAACGTGAATTTATGATCTTAGTTTACACACACACAGACACACATACACACACACACACACACACACACACACACACACACACACACACACACACACACACACACACACACACACACACACCACAAGAAAATGGGAATTTATATCCTTCACTTTAACTTTATTTAATATAATTGCTTACTACTAGAAAACTGGACTCTGTATCATCATCCTACATACATGCATATATATAATAAGTTCTATGGTTTCATATATTATAGTTTAAGAGGCTATAATTTAATTATTTGTTCTCAAAATTGATAATTGACAATTTTAGTTAAGAATATATAAAGTATCATAACACAAATATTGGTTCATTAAGGTTTTCATATACAATTAAATAAATTATTTACTACATTTAGATCTTTAAATGCAAAAGTTAATTTCAATATGGTTGATTAAAGCTGAGTATAAGTTTAGTATGTAATAGATACATTTGATTCTTTATAATAGAGTTGCTTAAATGATTTTACTCAAATGTTTTTCACTCTCTATAACCATTTTGTTATTGTACTTGAAATGTCTTAATACTTTTAAAACTAATTGCTTTAAGAGAAGTTTATATCACTGCATAATAGCTTAAGAATTAATGTACAAGCCATATTTTCTAATATATAATATATATTTAGGTAGGAGTGAATGGTTGTTGCTACTAGATTGGTAGTCAATTTGAGTGACAGATGTCAGGACGGTTTTGGGTGAATACTTTGTTATATGTTTATGTAACAACTTTTTGTTAATAGTATTTCAGATGTTCACTAAATTTTATCTAGCTGAAATTAATTTAAATGCATTCATTTTGAAAGTTTTATCATATAGTTCATGTATATTTACTAAAAGTATTCCTCAAGATCATATAATATTAGATCATAAAGGAAAGAAAAAAAAAAAGAAAGAACACTCAATATGTATTGCTAAACAAACATATTTCATGACCTCTTTAAACTGTATATCAATCATCATTAATGGTTTAAATAATCCAAACAAGAGAAGATCTTTAGCTAAATATCTTAAGTTACATAATTCTCAGTTAATATTCCTACAAGAAACTCATTTATTAACTGATGCCATCTCCAGGTTAGACACCAAATTTTATAAAATACATGTTACCTCTGAACACTCTCAAAAAAGAGAGGAGTGGCTATATTATGGAAAAATACATTACCTTTACCTAAAATAATTGATATATTCAAGGATAATAAAGGAATGTTATCTTCAGTTATTATAGAGTTTAATAACATTTTTACTTTAGTTGACATATACTGGATTCCTGGCATTGGATTAAATACAACAAAACAGCATACAGACCATATCATACAATTTTCTAAAGGCAACATAATTGTAGCTGGTGACTTCAACTGTATTTTTGATAACAAAGATTCTAGTAATAATGCAAGAGAAAAATTTCAGCAACAGCTAGACTACTAAAAGAATTATCTGATACTTTTTTGTTGAAAGATATTAATAATTATGCAGAATCTAAGTCATTGTTTTATATATTCTATTCACATAGACACAATTCTTACTCAAGAATAGCTAAAATCTTAATTTCTAATAACCTAACAGATTGTTTAACTAATAAAAAAATGATTACTTGTCCACTTTCAGATCATAATTCCATAACTCTTGATCTATTTGTTTATTCAAACTTTAATGTCCAGATAAAACGGATCCCAGCTTACATTGCAAAGCAAAAAGATCTCAACAACTTTATATCTACTGAAGTACAAAGTTTTATTGAACTGAATAATACAATTGATACATCTGAAATATACATTTGGGATGCCCTAAAAGTTTACTTATATGGTAGAACTATTGATTGGTATAAAAAGAAAAATAACTCATGGGACAAAGATCTCCAAGATATACAATCTAAATTAGACAGTTTGAAACTTGAAGTTTCAGGAGACATAGATAAAAAAGATAGAATAAAAGAAATAAACTCTTTGAACAATAAATATTTAGAAATATTAAATCATAAAATCATGATTAGTTTAGATAAATTTAAATTGATAAATTTTTCTACAAATCCTAGGTCTTTGAAAATTCTAGCTAATAAAACAAAAAGGCTAAATAAACTTAATTGTATTACTGAAATATACACTCCCCCCCAAAAAAGAGGAAGGTTTCTGGACTACATGACATATTAAATTAATTATTTCTTAAAATAAATAAACCAACCAAAACAATAAATCTCAGAGGGGATATTCAATCATTTATTAATAAAAATACTAAAAAAGGCTAACTGAAGAACAAGTAAATGTAATTGCTAGACAGATATCCTTTAAAGACATTCAGGATCAAATAACTAAGCTTAAACAAAATAAAGTGCCTGGTAATTATGGTATTATCCCTGAAATATATAAAATCTTACCTATCAATGCTCTAACATTGTTACATACTGTCTTCAATATAGCCCAAAATAAAATATAGTCCCCCTCCTTGGAAGTATACTTTTATTTCTCCTATTTTAAAACCCTGCTAAATGTTCTTCACATAGACCCATCATTTTATTAAATACAGATTAAAAAAATGTTCATGTCCATATATGCAGATAGGCTTAAATATGTTCTACCTAATCTAGTTGATGAAGACCAAACAGGTTTTATTATAAACAGAACCTCATATGATAACATTAAAAGTAGAATTACTTTAATTGAATCAGAGAACATTTTAAATAATAACTTAACTCTAGTTATCTCAGATATAAATTGTGCTTTTGATTCAATTAATTGGGAATATTTATTCACTTTATTAGGGGAAATAAGCTTATCTAATAAATTTATTAATCTAATCACTCAACTATATTATGGTAGTCAAGCTTATATTAAAATTGGCCCAAATGTTTCCCAAAATATACCTATTATAAAAGGAACCAAACAAGGATGTCCCATATTACCTCTTCTGTTCACATTAATTATGGTACCCTGGGCAAATTTAATTAAAGACAAAAATATTCAAGGTTACAATTTAAGTCTTAATGAAACATCAAAAATTCAAATGTTTGCAGATGACGTATTGATTACTCTTGGTGATAATAATCCTTCATTACAAGAACTCTTTGAAGATATGGACTCATTTAAAAAAAACTCAGGTCTTACATTCAATAACAATAAAACACAAATTCTTTTAGCTGGTCCAAAAAAAAATATAGTATACATGATGAATATAAATAGTTTATATCTCAATCTCATCAAATAACATATTTAGGTATAATCATTACTACTAATATCAAATACATCTTACAAATAAATTTCAATAAAAGTATAACAACTATAGAAACTCAAATAAATGGAATAAGATTCCATTTTCAATGGATGAAAAACTTTCAATCATAAAGATGATATTGCTTCCTAAAATCTTATATATAATTCAATCTATATCTAAACCCCCCTCTCACTCAGTAATCAAAAAGTTTAATATAATGATTAAGAAATTCCTGTGGCATCCTATTAAACCTAAGATTGCATTATCTTATCATATGTATAGGTGGGAAAATGGATGTATTGCATTACCAAATTTAGAAATCTACTCAGTTTTATCAGTGATTAAAACAATCTCGTATCTCATAGATGTGTAATATTCTGCAAAATGGAAAGAGACTCTAATTATCCTATCTCAAAATTCAAAAAAATAATGACAGTTCTTATATGTTAAATTTAGTAAAAAAAACTAATTTATTTGGAGATTAAAAGTTTATTTCTACAACTACACCTCTATAACATTTAAATCTAATTATATTACTTTAATTGAAATATTTTAAAAATTATATTCATAAGTTTAAAATATATGAGAATTAGCTATTTCTCATTTACCCCATTGCTTATACACAAGGGACTATATTCTCTACATATTATTCTAAAATGTCGCTATTTAAACAAAAAAATTTAATATTTTGGCATCAAATGATGAATAATAATGAACTGAAACCAATTAATACACTTATGGAAGAATACGGTTTTGACACATCCTTATGGTTTGATTTACAAGAAGCCAGAAAATATATATTAGATCAACTTGATCTAATTTCTTCAACTACTAAGAAAGCAGTACTTAAACGTATACACTATTTGATATTATCAACTCAGCATAATCTTCCTGTTAAAAATAGTTTGTTATCTATTTAAAGGGCAATTAAACTTGACTTAGAGACACACACAGATAATTATTGGAATTTTTTCTCTATCACCTATAATTGTAATCCTACAGAGATGGATAAATCAAATATTCTTCAGTCAGCTAGTATGACTACTTCTTCACTTAAATGGAAAATATGTATCTGGAGATTCTTGAACAAATCATACCTCACTCTATATAACATAAGTAAGATAACTAAAAAAATACTTTCTGTTGGAGATGTAATACTGTAATGAATGCAGATTGGTCACATATATTTTATGACTGCCTAGTTTTAAAGAAATTTTGGGAAGATTTAAATCCATTTTTACAAGCAGTCTTTACAGATAACTTTTTACTCACTAAATCACTTGTATTATTCAACACACCAGTAACAGACTGTGTGAAGAAGAGTAAAAAACCTTTGCTTTGGTCTATTGTATTCATTACCAGGAAAACAATTACAAAAAAATAGAAATCATCATATTTACCTTCATCACAAGAATTTAAAGATCTTCTCTTTGAAGTATCTAAGTTAGAAATGTTGACTGTTAAATTCAGATCTATTAGGAATACAACTTTATATAATCAGAGAAAAAGTATAAATGGGTGAAGGTTCTGGAAATTCCTTCTGTAACAGCACATACAGTGTTTTCTGAGGGACTGAGGAATATCAGGGTTCTCCACTGAAAACAATGGCACTTTCTGGAAATTGTCTCAGAGAAAGAGAAATATCATAGGGAGATTCACAAACTGAGCTCTCAGTGTGAATTAGAAATCTGAGGAGAAAATCTTGTATTTCTCTTCATCTTTCTGTCCTGATACAGAATCTTGATATTCCTCTCTCTTTTTTTTTTACCAGAAACTACTTTATAAGAAGGATTAATTGACTAAATTAAACCCTGAGCCCCAACCAGTAAATTACTCCAGCCTAAGGAAATTTGAAAGAGTAGATACATGTTTAGATCTGTTTTTTTGTTTTTTGTGTCAGAGAAATGGAGCTAACAGTGTTATTATTGGCAGCAGTAGCTTCCCCAGAGATGGGCACAACATTCTGACAAAACAGGGAAGCCTTCTCTGTTCCTGCACCCAGGACCAACAGGAGTGGCTCTCTGTTGCACACTGAGGGGATCCCAGTAGTTACAGGGGATGTAGCTAATCCCCAGTCTGTAGTGACTGTAGGTGCTACACCAGAGGGATCCATGGTAAAAATGAATGGTCTGATGTACAAATAATGGCCACAGCAGAGTCACCCACCTGTGGCTGAAGCAAACTGCAAGCCTGCTGTGGTGGCAATGGCTGTTCACTTTTTCTTTTTGTTGCTGGAAGAAGGACTAACTATGGGCAGTTTGTTCTATGGTAAAGATGAACATGGTGCATCTTTTCTGGGGTAAACAAGCAGTAAAAGCCGGTAAAACTTAAAATTCTTTAGAAGTAATTTTTTTCAAACAAAAATACAATAAAGAGCAATTTAAAACAGTTTGCCACTCCCAAAAAGTAAATTAAACACAATTTCTTTACAGAAAATGTTTTTTAATTGCTTTAAACAACTTTAAACTGACAGGAAAAAGGGTGCTCTTCATTAAATGCACAATACAGTCTTGTGATAGGCCATTACAATGCAAATTCCTAGCTTTAAAATACATTTCCTGAATAGGAAGATGTTATGAAACAAACATTTTTTTAATGGAAGTATTTTCTCCCAAAGGGAATTGATTTGCCCAGCAAAGGAAGAGCACAAGCCAACTGCTGATTATCAAATGTCTCAGAAGAGTATACTTTCAGGTGTCAGGAAAGCTGTGAAGGGCTTGGCATGCAAACCTGTCTTTTTAGTCAACTCAGCTCAAGCTGACTGATGGTTTAGGCATGTGGAAGGTACCCTGAAGCTTTGAAAGCTGGCTGGCTATTATATCCTCAGCAGGATATAACCCATATAGCTAAGGCTTCTGCAGCAACATCATTGAAATACATTTTAATCTGAATGGGTAGCTAAAGGAACCAAGCTATGTGATCCCAGTAGATGGGAAAAATGAGGTACTTCATGTTAGGATTTGTGTTTGGTAAGATATATACCAAATGGGCCATTAAACACAATGCTTGACCAAATGAGAGAGGAATACAGGGGTCGATTAAGACCTCTTTGGGTCTTGAGGCTATACCTTTGATGATTATATTGACATTGAAAAACACATGTTCTTAACACAAGTGATACTTGATGATCAGATGACAGTTCATCTTTAATAAACATACCTAGACATCTAATGGCTGTTCTGATCTTAAATGGGGTTCCATTTATGTAATAATTGGTTGGAAAGACATTTTTCTGAAATGCAACTACCCTACATTTTTTTGCATTATGTCTAAAACCATGGTACAACAATGAGGTAATGACTCATTTCAACTTTTCTTGGAGAATATGCATCTATGGGTGAATCTTGCAGTTATCTGCAAACTTGGTCACCCCAATCCATAGACATCCATTTTTGCATCAGAGAAAGAGATAACAAAGGGAAGAAGGCCCATTAAAGAAACCTGATGGACTCCGTTAGCTACCAATCAATTAGATGAAATGATGCCACCAACTCCCACCCCATGTGTATGATCTGAGAAACAATTATTAAACCATCAGGTAAGAATAGTGGTAATGTTTAAGCTGGTAACTTTTGTCAGCAATGCAAGCATAGGAAATCATATTGAATGTTTTAGCAAGGTTGAGATAAATGGAATGACAAAAGGATCTCCATTAATGGTATCAATCACCCCCTCAAAGAATTCAGCCAAATTAAGCAAGCAAGATCTACATGCCACAAAACCATAGTGACTAGACTCAGATGTTTGAAGGTTACCAATTTCACTGTTAATAACATTGACAAAGCTCTGCTCTGTGATTTTACAGATAATGTTAGTGAAGCTAATAGGATAATAATTTCCAGGGTCAGTTGCAGTATTGCCCTTATGTAGAGGCACGTCAACCCCTATACTCTAGAACTCAGGCATATACCCTGTGGAGAGACTGAGATTAAAAGACTTAAGGAGGAGTTCAGGAATAGCATACTTTATGTTAACAACACAGCAGCCTAATGTATTATCTGGATCCATATATCTTTTGTATTTAGTTCTGGTAATAGCTTCCATTATCTGGCCCATAGTGAAATGGCAGAGGCAGTGTTAAAAGATTTAAAGAAGGGTACATTGGGGTGTGAGGGAGGAGAAAACTGAAAAAAAAATCAAGCAAAATTTCTCATCCAAGATATTTGTTGTACCTTTCTTATCAGAACAGATAGTTCCATTCACTTCAAATTTAATCCAGTACTGGGCATTACTTCTAATATGTATTTGTTTATGTATGTATTATTTATTTATTGACATTTGATTACCGGGAAAGTCTAACTGGGCAGAATCCCATTTTCAGAGGAGGCCCAGGGAGAAAAGCTTCACATTATTACAATACATTTTAAGAACAATAATTTTACAATCTTGAAGGTATATGACAATTTAATATTTAAAGAAATTTTAGACAGTTTGTAGAGAAATTAAAGGTAACTTAGTCTAATATAAATAGAAATTGTAATATGAAGTGAGGGAAAAACAGGCTTATGGTATATTTAGATAAAACGCCAGAGAAGATAATTAGACAGCAGTAAGGAAGTAAGTGAAGACGAGGAGAGTAAGGAGGTATAAGGAATGAAAAGGCACTTGTTCACATTAAAGGATATAGGTTATCCTGGTTTTGAGCAAAAACAGAGACAGATTTTTAGCTAGGAAGTCTTTCAGAGTGGTTTTAAAAGATGAGAAGGTGGATATAGACCTGATGGATATAGATAAGTAGTTCCAGGCCTTAGTAACCTTGTACCAGTATAGACAACGCCCAGCAGATTTGCTAGGTTTATAGGCAGGAGTTTTTGGTCACTGGATTGCATTGATTGATTAGGAACATAGTTGTGTAGAATGTTTTTACTGTTGGACAGGCAGATGGATGCTAGATAATTTTATATGTGGCAAGACGGTGTGTATATGTTAGTTGATGAGGCACTTCTAATGAATTTAGGGTTTTCAATGCTATACAGTGGTGGGTTTGAATGGTGGATGTGCTGCAAATTTAGCAACTTTGTTATAGCATTGTTCAAGTTTCAATTTTTGTGAAGCCTGGTAGATAGTAAGGATGGGAGCACGTGTGGGGAGGAGTTAAGTAGTGGCAAGTGTAGTTTTAGTTTCATCTGTGAGACTGTTTTTGACTATAAAACATCCCTAGTTTTTGATGAGCATTTCTTATGCAATTTTGTATATGCAGGTTGAATGTAAGATTGTCATCAACTATCACCCCTAATAGTTTGCTATGAGAAGTAACTTCAATGGTTGTATTATCACGAGAGAGGACTTTAAATTTAGTTTTTTTTTTTTGAGGGCTTTAGGGGAAAAAAGTAGTAGTTTGGTCTTTTTTGGGTTGAGCATGAGTGAATTACAAAGCCATGTTTCAGTGGGTGTGAAAGCTCTGTGAGTAATTCTTTGGAGGTGTACCACATTCTCAGATGTGCAAGTGAGGGTGGAATATTGTATTAGAGTAGCCTGTTGTGTGCAACTATAAACAGTGTTGGTGAAAATGTAAAAGAGGAGGGACCAATGATAGAGTCTTGTGGCACACCGGTGGTGACTGGGAGTTAAGGAGAGAGCTTAGAGTACCATTCTAATGACTGATACCTATTACATAGGTAGCTTTTGAACCACAGAAAGGTGGGCTGACAGAGACCTAGTGGGCTGACAGAGACCTAGTGTGGACATTTGAAGAAGAAGTTTGCTGCAACAAACTGCATCAAAGGCTTTAGGCAAGTCTAGAAATAAGGAAGAGACTAGTTTGCCATTATCTCTACATTTATTGACAGTATCTGTATAGGTTAGAAGTGGAGTGCTAGTACTATGGGAAGGACAGAGTTCTTCCTGCAGGAGATAGTCTAACAATTGTTTCTGAATACATTTTTGAAGTATTTTGGGGAATGGAAATAAGATTGCTATAGGTCTAAAGTTATTCATGTCTGTTGAATGTCCTCCTTTTGGTAGGGGGATAATGTGTGACTTTTTCCAGAAAGAGAGAATGTGGGATAATAATCTAATATTGTTTAAAAAAGCCTTGCAATTATCCTTGAAAGAGTTAACTACCTTCAACTCATAATCACCTTAATCTTTCCAATGATTGGTTTAAAATACATACAGACCTGATTATACTCTTTTTCTGACTAATGGAAAAATTATACAAACCATATTATTTTCTCCTCATGTTATAAAGTTTACTTACCTTGTAGTTCAAAATAGGGTTTTACCTATCAATTTCCCATCATGCTTATGCTTAACAGGTGCTGATGTAGCTATACATTGATTGAGATGTCTAAAAATCACAGTTGCAAATGGTGGAATTAAAGTCTGCCAGCTCATTAAACTCTGAGAACATATGCTCCCAGGTACCTCTTTCTTCCCCATTATACCTTAAACATTTGTCATCTACCTGGGGAAAAATTATTTGGAGTATGCTTGGTGTATTAACGTACCTATACAGACATTTACAGGCAAAAATCCAATATCGTCTAGATTTTGTTGCATATTTGGGAGCTAGACATATGTCATCCCACTGTTTCTTTGTGAATTGCTTATCTAATCTCTTTCCAATGTTTTCTGACTTCCTCTTATTTATTCTTATAGTTATCTTGCAATATTTTATATGCCCTACTAATTATCCATTTTTTTTAACAGCAGCTTCTGTTCTAGATTCAACTAAAAACTCAACCAATGCAGAACTTTCATTTAGGATTCCCCTATTACTTTGTCTTTGTCTATATTTGAATATCAATCCCTGCCCAGAAGGCAATATGTAGCCTACAGTCCAAATATCTTCTTGGCCTTTTCCCATTTTATTACCTTTCCCTTTCTAATTATTTGCTCCCAATACTTTGATTCATTTGCCAGCTTCTTTCAGTAAATTCCAGCCCCTATTGCCTATTTTTTGTACTCCTAATTGTAGCAACCCTTATCGGCAGCATCTCTTTTCTCCATTCCTGTATTGGCTTTGTTCTTAGTATACTTTCTGCTACTTTATGAGTATAATATTCTCTATGACAGCTGCTATTCTTCTTAAGTATCCAGACATCCAAAACACCACTCATCATTATTTCTTGAATTATCCCTCTGCTTTATTATCATCCCTTTCCACTTTGAATTGTGTGCCTTAACCTTGTAGCTGTAAATTATCCCTTCAAATCAGATAATCCTAAACTTCTTTGGTCTATTGGAAGGATCATCTCATCCCAGTTGACTCTTGTACTGTTCTCCGATCAGATAAAATCCTTCAACTCTAATATTATCCACAACTTCTCTTCTGGTTGATATAAATATGCCTGACCTGTGTATAAAACTTAAAGGACTGAAAACATTTTACTGCATGTATCTTGCTATCCATGCCCATAGGCAAAAGAGCTTCAAGTTTCTTAGTGTTTGTATTATCTTTTGTTTAGTTTGTTCCCATATATCCTTAGCTGCCATAACAGAATCCTTTTTAACCCATACTCCTACTAAATACTTTGTTTTATCATGTCCCTATGAATATGAGATTTGTTGAACCAGTTCATGTGTGGGCACATAATTTATAGCTATAGCTTTTGTTTTATCTTCATTAATTTTATATCCCCCCCAAAAAATGGAACTGTGTCAGAATGTTCCACAGCATTGCGCTGTCCTTTTCTGAGTTTTTTGGGTACAAAATAATATCATCTTCAAATAAAGCCAAGTTTTCTTGAATACTGTACCAATTATATCCTTGCATTTTTGAGTCTCTTATTTTTTTCCCAGTGGTTCTAAATATAATGCAAATAGAAAAGAGGACAGAGGATATTCCTGCCTGGTTCATCTGCTCAGACACAATTTATCAGAGAGGAAACCTTCCACTTTGATTTTTGCATCTGATCCCTCATATGTCCTCCTAATTAACCTTATTATTGGATTAGGAAATGCAAATACTTCTACTGCCCTTCTCATAAAACCCCAAATTAATTTTTCAAATGCTTTCTTTGCATCAAGACCTAACAACAACAGCAGTATTTTCTTACATTCTGCTTCCCTCCAGATCATCATTGTTCTGTTAATTTTGTCAAATGTTTGCCTCCCCTCCACAAAACCACACTGATCCATATCTATCAATTTTTGGGAATACATTTGATATTCTTTTATCCAGCGTAGATATAAACCCTTTATAATCATGGTTTAAAATTGAAATGGGCCTATTTGACCCTGAAGCTGATGGGTCTTTACTGCCATTAGTTATTACAGCCACCACAGCTCTTTTCCAAGAGGTTGGTGCTTCCTTTCCTTGTAAAATACTGTTAAACAAAACCTTCCAGATCTTTATTACTTTCTTCTCTCCTAGCTTTCAAACTTCTACTGGAATAGCATCTATTTCCAGAGACTTTCCTGCAGATTGGTTATACATCACCATTTTTATCTCATCTCCCTCTGTCTTAACTGTTAATTCTTGAGCATCATCTACTTGTAACCACTCGTATTTAAGTCTTCCATAAACATTTCCATTTGTGTTTTTTCTGCTTTTCTTGATTTCCCCACTCCTTTGCTTTATACAAATTTTGATAACATTTCCAAAATATCTCTAATAGCTCTACAGTATTAATGAATATTATTTATTTATTTATTTTTGTTATAAGCTCCCTAAGTTTGAGAACAACCCTTTCTACCTTCCTTTGCTTAAGTTGTTGTGCCCCAAAAGGGTTGTGCTCTGGAGCTATTATCAAACAAACAGTTGATTAACAGCAATCTTTCTAAACTCATGCATATTATCCAATTACTCCCCTATTTTCTCTTTAGCATTCTGCAAGTGTGCCTCTTCTTGTTCTGTGAGATTCCCCTTATTCTGTACTGATTTAACCTTTGTTAGACCCTCAAAATATTTTTGTTACTTCTTAACCATATAGGTTTTGTTTTATTTCTACCCTATGTTTAAACTCCATTTTCATTTTATCCCATTCACTGGGTATAACCTGTGGAGTATCTATCTTCCCCAATAACTCCCAAATAATTTCCACTACCCATTCCTTAAATTTCTCTCTTTTTAACAAATAGGTGGGGAAGCACCAGTGTCTCATCCATCTTCCCTAATAACTCACAAATAATTTCCACTACCCATTCCTTAAATTTCTCTCTTTTTAACAAATATGTGGGAAAGCACCAGTGTCTCATCTTTAATTTATTACCCTGCATTTTTATCTTAGTAATTATTGGCACATGATCTGAAATAGTTACTGGATGTGTGTCAAAGTTCTCAATTAAATTCGCACATTCCTATGAAATATAATTTATATCTAGTCTACCCAGTTATTGTAACTTGGTGAATAATATGTAAATTGTCTCATGAGTTCCTACTACTGAATTCACATCTTTCATACTAAATAGTTTTATACATTTCTTCAGAAATCTACTCTCTTTTGTTATATTTTCCCTTCTAGGACCAACAGATACATCCTCATTGTTGCAAATCAAATTCCAGTCCTCACCTATAATTAATATTCCCTGCTGAAATTGATTAATTAACCCACATTTTTAAGGTATCTAATAGCAGTTTTAGGTGAAATATAATTACATGTGACTGTAATCTTCATCCCTTGCCAGTAGACCCTTCCTACAACAATCTGCCATCATTATCTTTTTTCTCTCTTCCATCACTATCGGAGATCCTCTAGCAATTAATATCAGTACTCCTCTTTTCCTTTGTCCCTGGTATTGTGCTGAATATTCATCCTTAAATTCTTTCTTTATCAAATTGACATGCTCATTTCTTTCCAAATATGTCTCCTGTAACATTATTATTTGCACTCTGCATTTCTTAATATAATTAAATATTCTTTCCTTTTTGTTTACATCTATGAGACCATTCGTGTTCCAAGATAATATGAAAAGTGTTGCCATTATGATAAGAAGTCATTATTCCCATTTACTATATATGACAGCTTTTTTTCATGTATATTTCCAGTGTTTGTGATGCATGCACCCACTAATGTTTGTCAGGTTAATCCTTTATGCAGCTTTTTCTTATCACCAACATTGGAATCTATGTCACATGTTACAATACTTTTTGTTTTAATGAAAACCCTCAAAAACCACCCTGGAACACCCCCAGAACCTTTAATTTAATACAAACACAGAACACTATGTACACCTTCAAATAATGAACTCTAACCCTCTTAATAGGGACAATTGTCCTAAATAGATAGCTGAAAGCACAGGTCTTAATTAATCTGAAAATAAGGTTATACATGCTAAGATGCACAGCAGTTCTGTGCTTCTACTTACACTATTTGATGTCTATTATTTTTCTATCTAAATTCCCCTCACAGATGTGAAAAACACATTGCATGCCTTCAGAAAACATTAACTTTTAGATTTGAAGACACCAGTGTTATAGCTTTTTATTGTCCTTCTATCAGCTTGTGTCCAATGTAAGAGAAAAACAATGTAAATGTATTATTTAGTAGTAATGAACATTTATTGCTAAAAAGAAAACTTTTTGTTGTAGTCAATATTCTCCTATTTACTTGTTTCCACTTAAAACTTACTAGATTAATCCAAGGGTAATAATCCATAGATTCACATGTACAAAAGTAAGAGAAAATAGCAGCTCTACATATATTATAATCTGAGTACTTTTGCACCCCATCCCCCACCTCAGCAACCCAAGATTACAGCCTATTAACCTAAACATGCTTTTGTCTAGTGTTTCTTCTCTTTTTGCACTACAATACCTACATTTCTTAGTACTAAACAATGAAGAAAGAAAGAAAAAAAGAGATAAAAGGCATCATTTTACTTTAGTATCTTTATCAGGTGCAAAAACAACTAAAATGCTTTACTATAAAACATGCAATTCATAACATGAAAAGTTTCATAAACACACTGTTAAGAACAGAGATTGTTTTACTTACAGTTGCATTTTTTCCTGTTTATTCCCTCCCCTCATTGTCCTTCCAAACATTGTATTTATTTATTTATTGTATTTGACATTTGTTGACCGGGATTATCCGAATGAGCTACTGCCCTTTTTCAACAGAAGCCTGGGGAGAAAAACTCCACATAACAAAATTTAACTTCAAATTAAAATACAAAATATAAAAATTAACAACAAATTATATAACAAATATAAAAATATCAATGTTCAAAATAATTCTGAAATGGGTGTTACAGATAGAAGAAAGACATATCAATAATTTACAGATTAATAAAACAAGAATCAATACTTTAGAAATAGGACCAGGTAATTGCTAGAATATGATAGTTCAATATTTGGGATGTTGCTAGTAGGCAGATGAGTAGATTAGAAGCAGTTTGAGTTATGCACCAGAGGTGTTGAATTTTAAATGTGAGAGCCAAGGTAATAAACTAGGGCATAGATGGCAGGTTACTAGTACAGGGTTGAATTTGATGATAGAAGTAGAATAGTGAGATGAAATAAAAAGATATAGCTTTTAAGGAAATAAGAGTAAGTGGGAGGAATGAGGCAGATGTAGGGAGATAAGGAAGTAAAATAAAGGGGGTGGGCCTGGTAGGGAAGGTGCTCAGGTAGGATGATTACAGTGACAGATCCTAGTACTGGAAAGGTGGTTTTTGAGAGCTTTCTTAAACTTGTGGACTGGAATGATATTTCTGATGGTCATAGGAAGCTTATTCCATGAAAGAACAAGGAGATATCTATAGAGAAACTGCCCTAATGTATATTTAGGTTTATGTTTCTGTAGGAGATAATGGTCAGAGCTTCAAAGAAGTCGAAGGGGAGAGTAAAAGGAGACAAGTTGTAAGATATTAGGACAAGATGAGAGCTTGGTAAGGATGGAGTGGATTATGAACAACTGAGAAAGCAAGAGGTGGTGAGGAAACTCTAGCCAGTTGACTGTCCTAAGGGCAAGCAGTGGTGAGTTTTAGGAGGAAGCTTAGCAGCAAATCAAGCAACTTTATTATAGGTGGTTTTGAGTTTAAAGAGTAGTGAGGGCTGTAAGTTAGTAAGGATTTGACAGCTGTAGAAGAAGTTAGGAAGAAGGTAAGCATGAGCAAGTGGGATTCTGGTGTCAGATGTGAAGAACCATTTGTTTCTGTAAAGATAGAGTTTTGGTGGGTTTTCTTTATACTATGAAGTATGTAAAGGTCAAATTTAAGTTGATCATCAATGATCACCCCAAGGAGCTTAGTGTGGGTATCAAGTTTAATAATTGTGTTGTTGAGGGAGGAGATGGTAAATGAGGACTTCAGGTGGGAAAGGGATTTGGGGAGGAATAGTAGAAGTTTTGTCTTTTTAGGGTTGAGTATGAGTTGATTGTTGGTAAGCCATGATTCTGTGAGGTTGAAAGATTTGTGTGTAATGGATAGTAGGTCAGAGAGGTTATCAGCAAAAGAGATGACAGTAGAGTCATCTGCATACTGTATGAGGGATGACTGAGGACAGGATGTGTAAAGTTGGTTAGTGAAGATATTAAAGAGAAGGGGGCTAAGAATTGATCCTTGTGGTACTCACATTTTGATGGGGAGAAAGGGGGAGAGAGCAGAGAGCCATCTGACTGATTGTCTGTCAATGAGGTAACTGTTGAACCAAGAAATAGTATCTGAAGAGAGGTTAAGTTGAGAAAGTTTGGATAGTAGGATAGGGTGAGAGACAGTGCCAGATGCTTTGGAGAGGTCAAGAAAGAGACAGGATACCAGTTTATTATTGTCTCACATTATTAACATGAACTGAGGCAAATGCCTTTCAGTTCCCCAAATTTAACAAAGTCAGCTGTATTTCACAAATCTGGTTCAAGCTTTGCAGTCTCAAATTTATTCACTAATTTCAATGTTGCTGGTCTTCTTCTTGTTCATCTCCATCTCCCAACTCTGGATTCTTGTTAAATTCCAAGGTACTCCCAATTCTTCTAGTCAATTCCTGTGCTTTTCTCTGTCATGAAAGCATTTTCCTTTAGAACAGTAGAACAGGTTTCACTGGAAAAGTCTCACCATGTGCTATATTGTCAGAAGAATGAGAAGCAGAGTGCCCTTCTGCTTGATGGCTCACTTTTTGTTGGACAAACTTCTGTATTTCCTCCTTAGACTGTTCTGCATCAAAAATGACTTTGATCCTCCAGGAAAGAATATTCTGAAGACAGCTGTATACGGCAGCTTGAATCTCACACCTGTCTCTCAACATTTTCTGACTGCTTGAATAAATTTGTTTCCCTTCTTCCTGGTGTACTGTGAATAATCATTTTCCACAAGTATAATGCTGTCTCCATTCTTTAATACTATGCTCCATTGACACAGTTTTGTCAGGATCAACTCTTTCTACTGGTAGGTTTGCACTGTTATTAATACAGTTCTTGGCTGCTTTCTCTTGGCCAGATTTGGAACATGCACACAGTGTGTCCTTTCAATTAACAGTTCCAGCTGTGGAGTACCAGTCCAGTTGCTTATTTGTGTCTTCATAAAATCAATACAGACGGTTCCTTTTAGTTTCTGTGGTATAGCAAAAAATCTCAGATGTTCCCTATATTCTTTGTCCTCTAATTCTACCATTCTTGAACAGTGTTAAACTCAGCCAGCCTTTTCTTCATTTTGACCTCTGATTTTTGCAGTTTTATCAGCTCATCTGAATAGTTGTTTTAAAGGCTCTTCCATTTTTTCAGCATTTTGTATTTGAATTGATATTCTCCTTCAGTATTTCATTTATTTTAATCAGTTCTGAGAATATTTGACTTATTTTTCATGTTGATTAAAGGAAGCCATGCCTTGCACCAAAGCTGGAACTTAAACTGCTTTTTGCTGAAAAGTTGCAGGATTCCTCCCAGTCAGTGTTTTCTCTTCACCTTTTCTAAATGATCTTCTTTTAGGCTCTCGTAGGCTTAGTTTCTTCTTTATGGGATACAACAGAGACCTCATTTCTGATAAAGGAACCACAAAGGAAAAGAATAGTAGCAGCAAAAATAACCACAGAGGTTCCAAACACGGCAAATATGATCTTTGCTTTGTTTTGTTGATTCTTTTATTCTAGAAAATACAAACAGGTAAGCACTTTCACGGATAACAAACTCCGCTTCATCAGACCATGTTAAACACAATGTAACAAATTACTTTAAATGTTACAGCAGCCAATCAAGTACAAGTCTAGAAGGAAGGGAAAGGTCAGTGTGCTTAAATTACATACTGTAGTGCAAGATAGACTTGCTTTGTGCTGACAATTGAAAGCAGCTCACATCCACAGTGTTAAACACTATGAAACTGTTGCAACCTTAAAAACACAATACATATACATGCATAAAAACAGATTACTATACAAATAAATAGCAGCATTTATAAAAGCAGCAACTGATAATAAAATGTCTAAAAAAATCCTGCTGATTCCTTGCTATATCAGTATGGACAATGATGCAAAACAAAGCAGTTGATCTATTGAAAATCTAAGGACAGAAGTGGTTGAACAAGTTTGGCTATTATGTGGTACTAATAAAAACTGCCTGATACTAAATGTATAGTTAACAAAAATGGATAGAATGGTGTGTAAACTGTATGATATACATATGCTACCAAATGCATAATTGGGAGATATAAATATAGTCATGGAACATCATGATAAAAAATTGATGTTATCATATTAACAGCAAGGGTTAACGATGCTTCAGAGCTCTTGCTTTAAGGAAAGGTTTTATTGATACCTTGTTGTTCAAACCCAAGGGTTTGTCAGCTTGTAGCTGAATAATCCATTTCTGTTCTATGGATTCAGTCTTGTTTAATAGCTTACCACCTCGAATATTAGCATGCATTAACTCTAAAGCAAAGAACTTGAACTTATGACTAGGGCCTGTCTCATTAACTTGCATAGCTAAAGCACTGGATACTGTCACATTTCTAATGTCTCTCAAATGTTCAAGGATCCTTTCCTTGAAAGCCCTGTTTGTCTTACATGCATAGTAGGAAAAACAAATGATGCAGAAACAGAAGTATACCAGATTCTTGGTCTGACAATCCACATAGGAACTAGTGTCGATACTGAAACCAAGTTGGGGGTGAAGGAAATGACCCCCAGTGTGTATGCATATCCAAGCCATACACCTTCTACAGGTGTAGGTACCCTTTCTGTCAGATTGGGCATAGATAGGAGGATTCAATGGTCTATAGCAAAGTTGATTTTTGAGAGATTTGTTGTTTCTAAATGTAAAATCAGGCTTATTTCCAATCACTCTATGTAGTTCAGGTATATTTAGAAGAATATCCCAGTTGGCACTGATAGTATCACATACCATGCTGATGTTACTAGCATAGGTCAAGGGCATCCTAAGCTTATTGCCAACATTCATAGGGGTACGACTCTGATCAACAATTTGTTCAGGAGTCTGTGCAGAGGTAGAGCTATGATTAATACTAAAATATGGTTTACATCTGCCTTCCCTCTCATTCCAGACTTCAAGTATTTGTGTTTCAATGAGTTCTCTCCTGTACCTTCTGTTTATAAATTCTTCCTTAAGTAGGATTAGTGCCTTTTCTAACTGTGCATCCTCATTGTGTAGATGCATGATACGGAAAATTTGCCCCCGAAGCACATTTAGTTTGGTATGATTAGGATGCATGCTATTATTGTGTAGAACGTAATTTCATTTAGGGAGCTGGTATTAAATCCAAGAAACACTGGTGGTATTTATTGCCAGTTGTGTAAGACTACTGTTAATGCATGGAGCATAGAAGTGATATAAAATTTGGGTACAGAGATTAATAGAATTAGAATCCAGCTTGGCAAGTTACCCACTCTGGTACTCAGGTGACCCTAAAGAGGATCTATAGTTGGCAATTATGTGGTAATTGACTTTATCATATGTGACAAAAATGTCAAGGAGCTCAAATTCAGAATCTTGAGGTACTTGCATGAGTTAATAACTGAGAGGACTGAAATAGTGATAGGCACTGTACCCTATTACTGAGGGAGTGTTATAACAGCATTAAAAACAGATTTCTGTAACACCTATATTTCCTTCCTCTGACTAATGATGACTACTCATAACCTTATTCTAGCTGATACAAATTTTAGGTAAATATTCTTTTCTATGTTATCTTATACTAACAATGGATTAACTAACCTTTTTCTACTTTCCTAAACATCTTTACCAAATCACTTTTGATCCATTAGCATCTTAAACTCCAGTTGTGGGTTGACATAATGGTTAAGGTGTTTACATTACAAATGCAGGGGACAGGGCATGACTCTCACCTTTGAGGGGAATTGGCTAGGCTTAAAATGGCCTACAGGACAGCTAGTCTAGTACTTAACTATGAACCTATAAACTCCACACCACAATAACCATACATCATCAACCTCTTTTTTTTCCATTTTCTATATGGAGTTGGGGTGTCATGTCAACTTTCTCTACCTCTCTTGATTTGGTAACACTCTCCTACTTTTGACAGTCATGCCTAGCTGTTGAAGGCCTTCTTTCATGCAATCCATCCATTGCTTGTCTGGAAATCCTCATATCTTCTTGCCTTCTTTCTTCCAAATCTTCTTAACCAAATTATATTCTGCTTTCCTGCAGATGTGACTGAACCACCTTAACCTGTTCTGCCTGATCTTCCCTGCAATTGAGACTTCTTTAGCTTATGCTCTGATGTCATTATTTCTTCGTCTGTCCAATAGTGTGCACCATACCACCCATCTCAGGAACTTCATCTCCATCATCTCAAGCATATTCAATGGTTCTGTGCCATGCAGATACTACCCCAACATTCTCTGCCATTTGGTTGCAGCTCGTCAAATTCTAGTTTTGACCTCTTCATTCAGACTTACTTTCTCCTCACCCCCAATATTTGAAACTGTTAACTTCAACTTTTTTTCTCTTGTATCTCAGTTTTCAGCTTCTTCCACTTTCCTCCATTTACTGCCAGGGCAACTATATTGTCTGTTCTCAGTTTCATCCCATGTGCCTTGAGTTTTGCATTCCAGTCCTCTATCATTTCTTGAAGCTCCTGTTCAGAGTGTGCTTGTAATGACACGTCATCTGCATACAATAGCTTTGTTGATCTGTCTCCTCTGACCTGTTTGCCAATGTAGTTGGGCACCAGTGTGAACAGCACTGGGCTCAAAGCTAAACCCTGATGCATACCCACTCCCACTGGGAACCCATGTCTGAGTCTAGTCACCTTTTGTACTTGTGCCATTGAGTCCTTATACATAAACTGCATTAACTCTACCAATGTTTCTGGGACTTTGAATCATCACATGACTGCCCAAATCAGCTTCCTCGGAACCTTGTCATATGCTGCTCCAAATCTAGGAAATGCCTAGTTGGACTGTTTTTTTTCATCTCCAGATTCTTTTCCACTATCTGTCTGACAACAAACATTGAGTCAGCTGTGCAATATCTTGATCTGAAACCCAACTATTAATCTCCCATCTTACTTTCTTCTACTCTGCATGTTAATTTATCAATCATCCTCTCTAGCACTTTGATGCAGTGTAACAGGAATTTGATATCTCTGTACTGCCCACAGTTATGAATGTCCCATTTGTGTTTGTAGACAGGTACTAAAACGCTTATTCTCCAGTAATCTAAGATATACCTTTCTCTACATCCCATGATGAATAACCTCAAAAGTAATTTCTCCTCTAAGTCAATCAACATTTCAATTATATCTGCCATAAATCTGAGCCTACTGATTTCCCAGATTTCATTTTCTTTAATGCTGTTCTTACTTCTTTTAGAATGGTCTCCTCTTCTTCTTTTATTATAGGCTGTGTGTGGAACAGCACAGCTTCTGTGAGGTTTTCTTCATTCAGAAGCTGCTGGAAGTACTTATTCCAGATGCTTCTGATGTCCCGTAGACTGGTGGGCAGGTTTTTTCTGACATCCCTTATGAAGGTTGTCTGATGGCTATCTTATTTTTCTGTCTTTGCCTAGCAACCTGATACCATTTCTTTGTGTCATTTGCTGAATCACTTTCCTGAAGCTTGTAGAATTTATCTGGTGCCGCATTATTTGGCATTACTACTGTTCTCCTAACCTCTTTATTAATTAAACAGTTTTCCATCTTAGCATCATTCATTTTTTTCTATCTTCAACCTTTTCCTGCATTTTTCTTTCTTTTGATAACTTCCTGGACTTCTGCATTTCACCTCCAGCTTTTCTTATGCACGTTATTTCCACATTCTGTATGTCTCCATATCTGTTCTATAGTTTTTACACATGCCGCTTTGAGATGTTGCCATTTTTCTTTGACTTCACCTATTTCCTCTTTTTTTCTGAGGTGCTAAAGCCCTGGGTATCACCTTGAACTCCTATGTTTTTACTCCAGTCAACCTTAGCTTAGTCTCTGTTAACCTTAGAGCCCTCTCTGACCACTTCTTGCAACTGATTTTGGCCACCAGCAGTTTATTCCTGGAGTTGACATATTTACTGAGGATAACTTTGTAGACTGTTATTCTATTCCAATGCCCTTTGCTTACTAGGAAGAAGTTTACTGGAGTTGCATGTTGGTCATGTTTGTACGTGATCTTGTGACTGTCTATCATGGTGAACCACACGTTGGCCACCATAAAGTTATTTGCCAGACATGGCCTTTCCTTCTTTACCCCTGCTGCCCCACCCATGTGGATCCAGACAGTTCTCATATCCTTTTCTGCCTGTCCTGAAATGAACATTCAGGTCTTCCATAGGTTCATAGATTCATAGGTAGGTACTAGGCTATCAGCCCAAGGGCCTACATAAGCCTAGCCAACAAGATTCCCTGGCTTATGCCACCCAAGAAAGTTATTTTCCTGTGCCACTGTCAAGCAGAGATACAGAAGTGATCCCTGGGGTGTATTTCCTATTTCCCATCCACTCATCAAGATTTTTCTTGAAGAGTGCTAATGAAGAACTTTGCTTGACATAGATGGGTAGCCTGTTCCAGAGTATGGGAAGTCTCTGGGACAGGAATCTATCCCTCCAGCATGTCCTGTTTATTGTGGTGACAAGGTTTAGGTCCCAAGAGAGTGTAGCTCTGAGGGATTGGGATTTCTTTAGGTGTAGCATGTCCAACAGCTCTGGGTTTGACATAGCTTTATATGTTAGGCAGAGATCACCTCGGAGTAGGCGATATGCTATGGAGTAAAGCTGGAGTTTTTTGAGACGGTCAGTGTAGGGCAGTTGTTTGAGGCCAGTAATCCTCTTTGTGAGGTACTTCTGTGGCCTTTCCAGCTGCTGCAGATGTCTTCTGAGGTACATTCCAAAAGGGGTGTTGTACTTTATAATAGGTCTAATGAGTGTTGAGTAGAGGGGAACAATGACTTCTTTTTTCCTGGATGAGAACCATTTTTATGATGAGGTGTGCCACGTAGAAGGACTTCCTGACTACTCTGGCGATGTGACTATCAAAGGAGAAACTACTGTCCACCTGGGTTCCAAGGTCTCTTATCACACATTCGGTATTAAGTAGATTGCTGCCTATGTGGTAGTTCATGGGTACAGAGTTTTTATCAAAGCGGATGGCACTGCACTTTTTGTCATTGAGCTTGAGGCCATGGCTCCGACACCAGGCATCTGTCTCAGCGAGGCCCTTCTGTAGGATGTCCACATCATTTGGGGACTTGACTATGGCTCCTAGTTTGCAGTCATCTGCGAACTTCGGTAGCCAGAGGCCTTCTGTGTTAGCCTGTACTTCAGAGACGTAGATACCAAATAGGAGAGGTCCCAGGACGGAACCCTGTGGTACTCCACTTGTCACTGCTTTGAGGTGAGATTTGTAGTCTGCAACTTTTAAAGTGTGGGTTCTGTCAGTGAGCCAGTTCATAGGTTCATAGGTTCATAGGTAGGTACTAGGCTATTGGCCCTAGGGCATAATTAAGCCTAGCCAAAATGTTTCGGCTTGCGCCTCCCATGTGATTTAGTTCCTTGCAATCTGTCAAGTAGGGGCACAGAAGTGATTCCCAGGGTGAATTTCCTGGTCCCCATCCACTCATCAAGATTCTTCTTGAAGAGTGCTAGTGAGGAGCTTTGCCTCACATATATGGGGACCTTATTCCAGAGCAGGGGGAGTCTTTGGGACACAAATCTGTCCCTACAACAAGTCATGTTTATTGTAGAGGTCAGGTTAAGGTCCCTAGAGCAAGTAGCTCAGGTAGAGTGGGTTTTCCTTAGGTGGAGCATTTCCAGCAATTCAGGGTTTGACATAGCCTTGTATGTCAGGCAGAGATCACCTCTGAGTAGCCGGTATGCAACCGAGTACAGTTGAAGTTTTTTTAGTCTGGTGGCATAGAACATCTGTTTTAGGCCCATTATCCTCTTGGTGAGGTATTTTTGAGGCCTCTCCAGTTGTTGCAGGTGTCTAGTAAGGTACATCCCAAATGGAGCATTGTACTCAATAATGGGGCCAATGAGTGATGATTAGAGGGGGACAATAACTTCCTTTTTTCTAGATGCAAACCCCTTTGTGAGAATTTGGCCATGTAGAAGGATTTTCTAACCACCTTAGCAATGTGGTTAACGAAGGAGAGGTTACTGTCTACCTGGGTCTGTAGGTCTGTTATCACACTCTCTGTGTTGTGAGCTGCCACCTATGTGGTAATTTGTAGGTACTTGTTTTTTCCCGAAGGGTATGACAATGCACTTTTTGGCATTTAGCTTGAGGCCATGATTTTGTCACCATGAATCTGTTTGAGTAAGACCCTTTTGAAGGATATCTATGTCAGTAAGTCTCAATTATGGCACCCAGTTTGCAGTCATCTGCGAACTTTGTTAGCCATAGTAACCCTGTGTTTGCTTGTACCTCGGAGAAGTAAATACCAAACAGGAGAGGTCCCAAGACTGAGCCCTGGGGTACTCCACTTGTCACTGGTTTGGAGTCGGACCTAGCGTTTCTTATTTTCACTGTATGGGTTTTGTTCATTAGCCAGTTTGCAACCCATCTTGTAATGTAGGGGTTTATATTTAGGTTAGTGAGTTTATCTATAATTCCCAAGTGGGGAATCGTATCAAATGCTTTCTCAAGGTCAAGGTATGCCATGTGGACCACCTTTCCCTCATCAATTGCTTTGGTGACTGTCTTGAAGAAGTCAACCAGGTTTAGAAGACATGACCTGCCCTTTACGAAACCAAACTGAGTAGGGTCCAGGGTCTATAGGTTCCCAATGCTGTTGTTTATGAGTTCCATGATGATGATACACTCCATGGCTTTGCAGACGAGGCTCGTCAGGCTGATGGGACGATAGTTCCCAGGATGTGTCGTGGCTCCTCCCTTGTGTAGCAGGATGACCGTTACCATGCACCACTCCATTGGCACATAGCCTGAGGCTAGGCTGTGGTTAAACATGGCACTTAGGTAAGGGATTAGTTCGTTTTGGAGTTCATGTAACATGCAGCATGGGATGCTGTCTGGTCGCATGGATGCTGTTTTTTTGCTTTAGAAAGTGCTATTCTCACATGGGTGTCTGAGATTATGGGGGCAGTGCAATCTTCTGGTATAGATATGGGTCATTTAGGGGGTGAGCGAGGGGTAAAGTTTGCACTGAACCTATCTGCCAGTATATTGGCGATATCAGTTGGTTCCTTGAATTTTGAACTGTTATGTTGTAGCTCAGAGCAGATCTCAGAGTTGCCATTTAGGTTCTTGACATAGCTAAAAAATGCTTTGTGGTTGTCCTTGGTGTCTGTTACAATTTTTCTTTCAAAGCACGCCTTTGAGGATTTAGTAAGGGATCTTAGCTTTTTGCTGAGGTTGGTTAGGGAGCTCTTCCCTTCCTGGGTTTTTACTCTTTTTTGTAACAATTTCTAGCTTCTATTATAGAGCTTGTTTATGGCTGGGGTCCACCAGCCTGGTTTCCTTTTTTTGAAGGAATGGGTCTTCGGATTTGTTTGGGATAGCATGGTCCATGCACTCATGCAAGTGCTTAAAGAGTGCTTCTGTGTAGACTACAGCAGATTCAACCAAATTGTCATTCTGCATGGGAGTAACAAAGTTTGCCACCTCTGTCTTAAGTAGCATAAAGTTTTCTTTGGAGAAGTTTTTCACTGTGGTTTCCTGGGAGGGGTGGTATGCGGATATCGAGGGTGATGAGTTTATGGTCTTATCTAACCAATGAGGAATTTACTTCAGGTATGGAACACTTGTCCCCCATGTTGGTGATGACCAGGTCCAGTATATTGTTGCCCCTTGTGGGGGTGTTGATAAGCTGGTCCAGGCAATTTGAGTTAATATATTCCAGGAAGCATTGGGCAAAGGTATTTGTGCTTGAGTAGTTTTCCCAGTTGATGTTTAGGTAATTGAAGTCACCCAGTATTAGGGTGTTTGGTTGGACTCATGTTTTCCAGTACCTCGAGGAACAAGGAGTGGGGGTCTTGAGGTAGGGAAGGTGGTCTGTAGCAAGCTACAACCTGGATTGCAGTTTTTCCCATTGTCTTGGATGATCTCTAAGGCATCGTGCTTTGCAACTAGTCTGGAGGTGTGGTTATCCTTGATGAATATGGATACACCACCTCCCTAAGTGTTTTGGTCCAGGTTTTGTGGCCGAAATGTGTGGTATGAGTTGTAGCCTGGAATCACTGGGGTGCTCTCTTAACCCCTGAACCAGGTGTCAGTTATTGCACAAATATCGATGTTCTCCATTTTGAGAAAAGCCTCGAGGGAGTGCATTTTGAGGTTTAAACTCCTGGAGATGAGAAGCATTACCCTCAATTTTTTGTAACTAGAACTTATTACGGTGGTGGATTTGCCTTTTGAGCCTTGCCTAAAAAAGGCACTATGGGGGTGACAAGAGTCTTGGCCAGTATCCTGTATCCCAGGGGTGACAGGTGCAAGCCATCTCTGGTGAAGCATTGTGGCTTGTCAAGCATGTTCTCAAAACACCACGGGTCTCCTCATAAATAAGCCCTGAAATACGCTTGACACCACCTCGATGAGCCAAGCGGCGAATAGCAGGCTTGGTAATACCTTGAATGTTATCGCGCAAAACCTTACGATGTCTTTTAGCACCACCTTTACCGAGGCCCTTTCCTCCTTTGCCACGACCAGACATGATTCTCCAAACTGAATGCTAACACAACCCATTGTTGGCAACCCATCTTGTGATGTAGGGATTTATACCTAGTTTAGTGAGTTTAGCTATAATTTCAGAATGGGGGATGGTGTCAAAAGCCTTGGCGAGGTCAAGATAGGCTGTGTGAACCACCTTACCCTCATCTACGGCTTTGGTGACCGCCTCAAAGAAGTTGATCAGGTTTATGAGGCATGATCTGCCTTTCACAAACCTGAACTGCATGGGATCCAGAGTTTGGAGGTTACCGATGTCTTTGTTTATGAGTTCCATGATGATAATACGTTCCATGGCCTTGCAGACCAGGCTCTTCAGGCTAATAGGTCGATAGTTCCCAGGATCAGTGGTGGCTCCCCCTTTGTGGAGTGGGATAACTGTTGCTGTGCACCATTCAGTGGGCACAAAGCCTGATGCGAGGCTATTATTGAACATGGTGCTTACGTGGGGAGCCAGTTTGTTCTGAAGTTCGTGTAAAATGCAGCCTGGGATGTTGTCCGGTCCCATGGATGCTGTGTTTTTGGCTTTAGAGAGTGCAGCTTTTACCTGCATAGTTGTGATTACAGGGACTCTGCATTCTTCCTGTATGGATATGGGCCCTTTAGGGGGTGAGGGGGAGTAAAGTTAGCACTGATCCTACTTGCCAGGATGTTGGCAATATCAGTTGGTTCTGTAGTTTTTGTGCCATTGTGCTGTAACTCAGAGCAGATCTGGGTGTTGCCATTGAGATTCTTGACATAGATATAGAATGCTTTGTGGTTGTCCTTAGAATTAGTGGTGATTTTGTTTTCGTAGCTAGCTTTGGAGGATCTTATAAAGGATCTCAGCTTCTTACTGAGGCTGATCAGGGAGCTCCTCCACTCATGGGATTTTACTCTCTTTGCAACAGTTTCTTCCTTCTGTTGTACGGTTTGTTTATGGTAGGGGACCACCAAATTGGCTTCCTTTTTTTGGAGGATAGCGTCTTGGTTCTGTTTGGGATAGCACAATCCATGCACTCGTGTAAGTGCTTATAGACTGCATTTGTGTAGGATTCAGCAGTTGTAACTGTATTGTCCATCTGCATGGGTGTCATGAAGTTCACCACTTCTGTCTTAAGAAGCATGAAGTTGGCTTTGGAGAAAATTTTTACCATGGTTTCCTTAATGGGGTGGGGTGGGGGCGGGATGTGGATATCAAGGGTGATAAACTTATGGATGGATCGGACCAACGAGGAGATGACTTCAGGTGTGGAACACCAGTCACTCATGTTGGTAATGACTAGGTCTAGGATATTGTTGCCCCTTGTGGGGGTGTAGATAAGTTGATCCAGGGCATTGGAGTTTATGAATTCCAGAAAGTGTTGAGCTAAGGAGTTGGTACATGAGTAGTTTTCCCAGTTAATGGTGGGGTAGTTGAAGTTGCCCATTATTAGGGTGTTTGGGTGAACCCTAATATTTTCCAGTACATCAAGAAAAGAGGAGTGGGAATCCTGGGGTATGGTGGGGGATCTGTAGCAAGCTACAATTTGGATTACAGTTTTGCCCAGAGTTAGTTGCTCTTGGATAACCTCGGAAGCATTATGCTGAGCAACTAGCCTGGAGGTGTGGATATCCTTAATGAATATGGACACTCCTCCGCCTTTGGTGTTTCGGTCCAGGTTACATGGCTGAAAAGCATGGTATGAGTTATAGCCTGGTAGTGTAGGGGTGCTCTCTGGAACCTTGAACCAGGTCTCAGTCACTGCACAGATATCGATGTTCTCCATTTTAAGGAGTGCCTCGAGTGAGTGCATTTTGAGATTTAGACTTCTAGCATTGAGTAGCATTACCCTCAGTTTTTGCTTGCCTGTTCCTGTTACGGTGGTGAATGTGTTATTTGAACCTTGTCTAAAAAAGGCACTATAGGGGCAGAAAGAGCCTTAGCCAGTATCTAGAATTGCAGGGGCGACAGGTGCAGGCCATCTGTGGCAAAGCATCGTGGTCTGTCAACCATGTCATCCGAAGCAGACAGATACTGGATCCCCTTAGAATGACACCAGAAGCTTAGCCAATTGTTGAAGTCAATCATTTTGTCCTTGTACTGCGGTATAATTCTGGGCGATGGCAGAATGCTACTCAGGGCTAGAGTCATACCTGCCTGGGCTACAAGATCGGAGAGCCCTTCCATGTCTCTTTTCATGTAGTCCAGGGAGGTACGTCTCAGGTCATTCATACCAATACCAGCTCATGCTGTCCTGTTTTATTTTGTATATCCTGCAACCGCTGCCTGAATGCACTCTTTTCCTCACTATCACTACCCTGCTGTGGGGCATAGTTTGAAATTATGGATACCACTCTTCCTCACACTGAAGTCTGACTGCCATCAGTCTGTCACTACTTCTGATCACATTCCCACTGTCTTCAGAAGATTCTGTCTTACCATAATTCTCAAATCATTTCTAGTCTGTCCTCCTGAGTAGTAGACTCTGGATTTTAAGCCAGATGGCTTTACTGTACTGACTTTCCACCTTGTCTCCTGGATGCACATACATATGTTCCTATTCTTCATTACTTAATAGTAACTTTCGGTCAGTACTGTGTGACTGTTGATATAGTGTGTGAGTATTGATGGACTACCTATCATTACTAGAAATGGGTAACTTGTATTTACTGTGCTATCTATATTATCAGCTCTTTACTGAAATGTATGCAGTTTCATTTTCAAACCTAACTGTATTTTACATCATTGATTAATTGATTAACTGAATTTCATATTCATTGTGTGCCTCCTGGCCAGGGTTATACTTGAAAATGGTCACTGGACTAGTGTGCTTATTTGATTAACAAATGTTAAAATAAAATATCTCACTGATGGAAATTCGTATCGCAATTTGCATTACGTCTGATATTTGTTCTACAGGTACTATTGTATTTGTTACTGTTGTAACTCAGGTTGAGTTTGTAATTGGTCTTTTGTGATCAGTGCTCTACCGCCATTGACAAAATGTAAATAAAATGAATATAAATAAAATGAATGTGTTTGAGCATCATGAAAGTCTCTGAATCAGACAATATATTGTTCAGACTCCCAGTACTGTAGCATTGAACTATTAACAGGTTCCTTATTGCCATCCATCATTAGTAGTCCACTAAGACATGAAAGCAAGTTGAGGCAAAACTTTTATTTTCAGAATAGATTGGCAGTAAATCTAAACTAGACTAACAATATGGCAGAGCAGCTAGAGACTTTTGTTTACACGAAAAAAAAAAAATAGGTGGACTGTAATATTTCTTCCAATCATAATTCATATCCTTAATTGACAGTAGAGATATGCAATTATTTTCAGAGACTGCTGGTCAGCATATCCTGAAATAGTCTGCAACTTCTTGTGACTTCATCTGAGAAAACAATATGTAAAAGAACAAAGTCATGTTATAATATTTCTTTGTTTCATAACAGAGATGCACTACGAGCCTTATCTAGCTTGTAACATACAGTTGCTATCAACATGTTTATGGTTAATCCATTTGCCAGTTGTAATGTCTGAAATAATTTTACTGAAGAAAATCTATTTTGACACATTTTTTTAATATTTCAATATAATGCTCAACATGAGCAGGTCAGATTTTTTTCATTATTATTTTTTATATTTGTTGACTTGGTAAGCCAACTGTGGCAAGTGTCCCCTTTCAGAGGTGACCCAGGAGCACTGTCTGGTTAAAGTGACCTGCTCAGAGTCACACAATAGGCATATGGAGGTGGAAGGAATCACATCCTGTAGCCTAGGCTATAGAAAGCAGCTTGTTAATGACTTAAAGCCTTAAACTTCTGTGCTAACAGCCAGTAAAATGTTGGATTAGAATTTGTTAGGTTGGAATGTCTAAGGAATTAACTTTATCTAAAAAAAGACACTACAGGGACAGAGATAGTCTTGGCCAATATGTGGAAGCCCTAAGAGAGAGGTGAACACTATCCCTGGCAAAATATACCAGTCATCACCTCCGGTGCTGACATACTAGATGTCCCAGGAATGACACCAGTTAATAAGCAGATCGTTAAAGTCAATTATTTTTTGTTTGAGATTGTAGTATCATTGTTGGAGAAAGCAAGATGCTGCTCAAGACAAGTGTCTTACCTGCCTAAGGTATATGCAGAGCCAGCCTTGAGCCAATTGAACTATTTGGCCCAAAAGGTCTCCACTCCCAAAGAGGGCCTGGCTCTAGGCTACAGCAGAATTATTATGTTTTATGTGGCCTACAAAACTTGCTGGATAGAACTACAGCAACATGCAAGGCATTCTTCTGGTAACCATTTGAAATGTCAGGACTTGCTAGAATGAATCTTGAAATACAGATTGAATGGCCAAAAAATGGAGTTACATATACTAAATCTGAGATGGCCATTTCTTGGAATTTTCTTTTTTTCTCTGAGGTGTGGTGATCTTGGAATTAGTGGGGGTGTGGGGGGCTTGCCCCTCAGATGGGGTGGTGCAGGAGGGCTTGCCCCCATGCAAAAAAGAAGTTTAAAGGAGAAAAGTGATGTTCAAGGTTCACTCTTCTCACAAGTTTTCGATCTTATTCTTCTTCTTGTCGGCACTCAGGATTACCAGTGCCAACATTTGAACAGGGAGCCCATTTTCTACTTGTAGTTGTGCTTCAGCAGTAGCTACAAGTCTCTTTTTATCAACCCATCTTCTATTATGCATTGTACTAGTGGCTAATCTAGCAGCATTAATACTGCAATTTAATGCCATGTGTATGTCTTAAGGCATTAGATCCTCATGAGTAGTCATTTACTGGTGCTGAGTGCGCAACAGGGTTTTCACTCCAAAATTTGAGGTAATATTAATCATCTGTTTTGTGTATCAGTTATGTTACTGCCACTAAAGATAATAAGACCAGATTAAATTTGAAGATTGGAAGAGGTATTGTGTCTTCCTTTGCTTTTCTTGCTGACATGGAGTGTTTGATTGGTTGCTAGTGAATGCAGTGACAAAAACAATACTGTAGAATAGTAAGCCTCATTGAGGATGAAAACAAACACTCATAAGCGCAGCCAAAATAAAAGTTACTGTGATATGAGGTAACTTCTGATCATTAAGACTCATGGCATAGTTGTTATCAGTTGAGTGGTATAATAGAGAACACTTGCTCAAGTCACTGGAATAAATTAACCAGGAGGTGTGTCTGTGTGTGTGTGTGTGTGTGTGTGTGTGTGTGTGTGTGTGTGTGTGTGTGTGTGTGTGTGTGTGTGTGTGTGTGTGTGTGTGTGTGTGTGTGTGCGTGCGTGCGTGTGTGTGTGTTTGTTTGTTTTGATTTGAGAGAGGCATAACGGGCTAAAAAATTATTCCACAGTGCCAAAGTCACATATAAAATGCGTGTGTGTGTTTGGTGGAGAGGTGCAAGTGGAAACAAACTTGGATAATGATTGGCTGGATTAAATTGAGGGAAATGATTATAGAAAGCTGAACAAATTGTGTGGGTTTTCTATGTTCTCCATAGAAGTGGGCTTCTTTCAGGCATTCTGGTTTCCTCCCACTTTTCAAAGCATGCTGAATACTGCCTACTCTAAACTAACTCTGCGTATAATCTTTACTGTTGCCCTTGTGGTCTGGCTATGGTTGGAAATAATTTGCAAGCATTAATTCACTTATATGTTTAACAAATATAAAACTTTCAGAAATAATTGCATCTGGGGTGGTATGTGAACAATTCTGTTTTTATGGTGAGGTCCAAGATAATTACAGTTATTACCATACTAAACATTTTGAGGAAGTTCAAGAGTTTTATGTGTTTTTTTTTTTGTTTTTTGGAAAGATAATTAACTGCAAGAATACAGGAGAATTAACTGAGCAGGGGACTCCATCAATCCTACCTGGATGCAGGAGGTAACTGGAAGACCATGAAGGAAGAGAAGGGTAATGTGAGATGAGAATGTATAATACAGTTCAGAAAATCATATCCTGTCATCTGACGATACTGGGCACGAAAGTCAAGAGCTGAGGATGTGATGAGTCAGATTTTACCAGAATTCATGTTTCAAACTAACTTAGTTCAGACTAGCATGGTCTGCTTGGTGTTGTTTGTAACATGTCTAGAAACACTGGTATGTGTTAGCTTACCAAGCTAGGTTAATAACCTGCTTCTGTTTTAATGTCTTTAATGACAAAATAAGATGATAAGATACTGTTTTCTTTTTACTACATAGTAGTGGCATATATTCCTAATACCTGAGTTAAAATCTTTTAAAGTCCAGGAAGCAGGCAGTGGAGGAGGGGTTGGGGGTCAGCAAGGGTCTCCACCAATATGAACCAAATTGGACCCCACAGTTGCTAAGCTGGCCTTGGACACATACATATTGAGCTTAACTATATCTCTCTCTATATCTCTTGCAGGGTAGAGCATCTAATGTTATTCTCCCTAAGAGGTTTAACAATGAGACTGTGAGAAGCCTTAAGAGTTCTGGTCACATCTTCAGTCATGGTAGAATTATAAACAGGCAGGTGACAGAAAGGTGCAGAGCAACTGCAAACTCATGTTGATAAAGACTATGATTAAATATTAGTGACTTCCTAACTGGTGAATTACCACAAAGATAAAGTGGAAGGATCCTTCAATTGTCCTAAACAAATGATCTAGATGCTAACATTTCTTATGCATTTTTTAACTGTGTAAGCGTATTCAACATGTGTCCTTTTTCAGTGAAGCTCCAGGAGCAATGTCTGGTCAACTGAATTGCTCAGAGTCATATGGAGGTGGAAAAAATCAAAACATGTAGCCTTGACTAAAGGAAGCAGCACATTAACATTGCAGAACCCCAATCTTCTGCACTAACTGCCAGACATTAGAAACAGATATTCAGTATTCACTCGAAAGACTTCAGAAAAATGTCAAGAAATGCAGAAAACCATGGTCATACCTGATAATTCCATTCAAAAAGTATGAAATTAAGTATTACGGTGCTGTAAGTAAAATACAACTTGTGTACTGCTGTGATCCAAGCCCGGATGAAACAGGGGCAATATTCAAGCAAATTCATTTAGCACAGTGGATCTTTAAGGTTCAGCACATGACAGCTCAGGATTATGAAATGCCGACAATGCAACTAAGCTTCTAATATAGGATCGTAGGATCACAGGAAGTTGCTAGGCTATTGGCCTTGAGGCCCTTACAAATCTAGCCAAGAAATTAGCCCATGTTCTGACAAGTCATCACCCAATGCCCCTGTCCAACAGGTACACAGGTGGAATCCCAGGGGTATATTTTCTATTCCCCATCCAGTTATCCAGGTTGCGCTTAAAAAAGGTTAATGAGGTACGCTGCTTGATGTGGAGAAGGAATCTATTCCACACAAGGGGGGAGTCTCTGGGACATAAATCTGTCCTGCCAACAAGTCCTATTGATGTCACAGACCAGGTTGAGGTTGAGTGTGCGGGAATACTCAAATGGGGCTTGACTTGCGGATTTGCAGCAGTCCCATCAAGGCAGGGTCTGAGATTGCTTTGCATGCCAGACAGAGGTCACCTCTGAGGAGTCTGTATAAGACTGAGTACAGGGACAGGGATTTTAGCCTATCTGTGTAGGGTAGATGTTTGAGGCCCTGGATTCTCCTGGTGAGGAACCTCTGTGGTCTCTCCAGCTGCTGCATGTGCTTTGTGAGGTACATGCTGAAAAGGGCATTTTACTCAATAATGGGTCTTATAAGGGAAGAATACAGGGATGTAATGACATCCTTGTCCCTGGATGAAATACTCTTCCTAATGAGGTGGGTCATGTAGAAAGCTTTCCATACAACGGAGGCAATATGATGGTCGAATGTCAGGTTGCTATCAACCTGGGTGCCCAAGTCTCTTATGATTGATTGCATGCTTAGGATATTGTTATTAATGTGATAATTTGTGGTGATATCACTCTCCCCAAAGGAGATGATGATGCATTTTTTTGTATTCAGCTTGAGGCCATGTTTTTGGCACCAGTCATTTGTTTGGGTGAGACCTTTTTGGAGGATGTCCACATCACTAGGGGAATTGATGACAGCACCCAGCTTGCACTCATCTGCAAACTTTATCAGTCACAGCCCATTGGCTTTGGGCTGCACCTCATATAAGTATATCCCAAACAACAGAGGCCCCAAGACCAATCCCTGGGTTACACCACTCATTATGAGTCTACTGCTTGAGGTGGCTTCCCCTATTTTGACTAGGTGGGTTACATCAGTAAATCAGTTTGCTACCCTTTTGGTAATGTATGGATTGATGTCTTTTTGAGAGAGTTTATCTATTATACCTGATTGGGGAATAGTATCAAAGGCTTTGGCCAGGCCAAGGTAGACAGTGTGCACCGCCTTCCCCTCATCCATGGCTTTGGTGACTGTCTCAAAGAAGTCGACTAAATTTAACAGGCATGACCCCTTGATTAAACCAAACTGTGAGGGAGCGAGTGTTTGGAGGTTGCCAATGTCCTTGTTAATGAGGTCCATGATAATCCATTCCATCTCATCCCTCATCAGGCCCATAATTGAGTACAATGCCCCTTTCAGGATGTACCTTACCAGACACCTGCAGCAACTGGAAAGACCCCAAAAGTACCTCACCAAGAGGATCACAGGGCTCAAACAGATGCCATATGCTGCCTGGTTAAAGAAACTCCAGCTCTACTCAGTGGCATACCACCTGCTCAAAGGCGATCTGTGCCTGGCATTATAAAGCCATGTCCAACCGGAATTAATGGACATGCTGCACCTCAGAAAATCCAAATCCCATCAGCTACGCTCGAGACTTGAACCTCAGCACTGAAATAAATAGGACATGCTGGAGGGACAGATTCATAACCCAGAGGCTGCCTTCACTCTGGAATAAAATCCCAGTCCAGGTTAGGCAGAGTCCCTCATTGACTCTCTTCAAGAGGAATCTTGATGAGTGGATGGGAGATCGTAGGTTTACCCCGGGTATCACTTCTGTGTCACTGTTAGACAGAGGCACAGTATACTAACCTCGAAAAAGGGCATAGCAAAATTAATTTAAAATGGGTGGAGAAAGCCAAACACACTCTGGCTAGGTTTATAAATACCCTAGGGCAGATAGCCTAGTATGAACCTATGAACCATGGCCTTGCAGGTCAGGCTAGTTAGGCTGATGGGTCTATAATTTCCTGGATCGGTGGATGCTCCACTTTTGTGCAAAGAGATGACAGTGGCTGTCCTCCGCTTGACTGGGATGAAGCTGGTACTCAGGCTTTGGTTAAATAGGGTGCCTAATGGTGCTGTAATTTACTGCCTGAGTTCATGTAGGATACAGCCTTGGATGTTATCGGGTCCCATGGAGGCTGTATGTTTTGCCTTTGAGAAGGCAGTGATGACTTGCTCTCTAGAGATAAGGAGGGGCAACTGCTGGGGATGTCCTGATTTACTGATGGGGGGACAGAGGGGTAAAGTTTTCACTGAACCTGTCTGCCAGAAGGTTGGCTATATCTACAGCATTTGTGTATGTGCTGTTCTTGACCACTAGTTCTTAGCAGATCTGAGTGCTTCCTTTGAGATTGCAGACATGTGAAGAAGGTCTTATAGTTGTCTTTAGTAGATGTAGCCAGTTTGGACCCAAAGTTTGCTTTGGAGGATTTCATTAGTGCTCTTATTTGCTTGTTCAGGCTAAAGAGCGAATGCTTCCAATTAGGCATCTGCTCCTTCTTGGTCCTGGACAGCAATTTGTTCCTTTTATTATAGAGTTTATTTATTGCTGATGTCCACCAGACATGTTTACTCTTCCTTGAGGAGGAGGATTTTGTCTTGTTGGGTATTCCTGATACCTTGCAGCTATATAAATGCTTGTATAGTACTTTGGTGTAGGTTTGGATATTTGTGCCAGTTCCTACGGAGGGGGGTGGGGCTGTAAAGCTGTTTATACCTTCCCCCAGGAGGTTGTAATCAGCTTTGGAGAAGTTTTTATATTTGACCCTAGCAGGGGGTGGGGGTGGGGAGATGGTGACTACAAAAGTGACCGCTTTGTGGCTGGATCGTACCAGGGAGGATGACACTGTAAGAAAGCTGCAGTGGTTACTCATGTTGGTTGAGACCAAGTCCAAGATATTATCACCTCTTGTGGGGGTGTGGACCAGCTGGTCCAAGGCATTTGCCCTGACAAAATCAAGGAATCTCTGTGCATTTGTGTTTTGGCATGAGTAATTCTTCCAATCTATGGTTGGATAATTAAAGTCACTCAGGATCAGTGTAAAGGGTTGAATCTTGATAGATTCAAAGAGGTCCAGATATGTGGAGTGGGCATCTAGAGTCAAAGTTGGGGGCTTGTAGCTAGCTATGATTTGAATAGGGGTCTTGTCAATGGTTGACTGCACCTGGAGTGTCTCTTGTGTGCCATACTGTTTGACCAGCCTAGAGTTGTGTATGTCTTTAATATATATTGAAACTCCACCTCCTTTTGCTTTGCTGCCCATGGTTTGGGGTCTGAATATATGATAGGATGAGTAACCTGGTATGGCTCTCTGTAGCTTAGTGCCAGGTTTCTGTAACTCCACAAATGTCAGCATCTTCAAGGGTTAAGAATGCTTGCAATGAGTGCAGTTTCATGTTTAGACTCCCAGTGTTTAGCAGCATGAACTTTAATTTGCGTTTTGATGAAATTATCATGTTGGTAGTTTTGACCTCATGGCATTGCCTAAAAAGGCACTATGGGGAAGGCAAAAGCCTTTGCCTGAAGCCCAAGGGAGACAAATGCAGGCCATCTCTGGGAAAGCATTGTGGTCTGTCGATCATGTCTTCCCAGGCTGTCAGGTACTGGATCTCCTTGGAATGACACCAGAAACTAAGCCAATTGTTAAAAGTCAATCATTTTCTGTTTGTTTTGAGGCATCATTCTGGGTGACAGTAAAATGCTGCTTAAACTAGGGACATACCTGCCTGAGACACATATTCACCCAGCTCGATCATGTCTCTCATCATATAGTCCAGGGAGGTATGTCTCAAGTCATTCACGCCAACATTGACTACCCATGAATTACCACATAGGTGGCAGTACGCTAAACACCAAAAGTGTGATAAGAGACTTAGGGACACAGGTGAACAGTGATCTCACCTTCGATAACCACATCACAACAGTCAGGAAATCCTTCTATGTGGCATACCTCATCACTAAGTGCTTTTCATTCAGAAGAAAGGAGTTCAATGTCCTACTGTACTCATCCCTCATTAGACCCATTATAGAATACAACGCCCTGTTTGGTATGTACCTCTCAAGACATCTGCAACAACTGGAAAGGCTGCATAAATACCTCACTAAAAGAATCATAGGCCTAAAGCAGATGCCCTATGCTGACCAGAGCTGTTGGACATGCTACACTTAAAGAAATCCCAATCCCTCAGAGCCACATGCTCCAGGGATCTAAACCTTGTCATCTCAATAAACAAAACATGCTGGAGGGATAGGTTCCTGACCCAGAGACTCCCCAGACTCTGGAATAGATTGCCCATACATGTCAAGCTGAGTGCCTCTTTGGCCCTCTTCAAAAGGAACCTTGACGATTGGATGGGAGATAGGAAATTCACCCCAGTGATCATTTCAGTCGCCCTGCTAGACAGGGGTCCAGGGAAGTAAATATCGTGGGAAGAAATAGCCAGAGAATTGTTATGGCTAGGCTTGTATAGGCCCTAGGGGCGATAGCCTAGTACCAACCTATGAACCTATGACAGAGTCATAGCAGTACCTGTTGTTGAAAGACTTGAGTGCATGTGTGATATGGTGGATTTTGGCACCTGACAGACAACTAACAGTGACTTTCTCCTTATCAAGCCTGGTGAGGGGCACATCTGTTTGTCTCACAATGGCGTCTCCAATGACTAATATGTTGGGTTTATGGTTAGGCCTTAGTGGCTATGAGATACAGGTGTGTGGACTATGTGTGTGGTGTAGTGGGCTGTGGAGTTCACGTGCATTTTTGCCTTGGAGGCCTCTTTTGTTTGAGTATGTTTTTGTTGAGGACCTCCACATATGTGGATGTGTGTTGTGTAGGTGTGGGTGGAGTTTGAGACATGGTGTTTGTGTTGACAACCTTCTCAGTGCCAGATATACTGGCTTGTGAGGTAGAGAGCATAGACTCTAGCTTCTTTATGCAATTGCATCTCTCACAAGTTGTGTTCCTAGGTGGTAGTAGTACAGGGTTGTCCGTGTACATGAGGCAGCTGCTACATTGTCTCAGGATGCCCATATCAATCAGACTGGCAGGAGAAACCATTGGAAATTGTCCATCCATATTTGTCAGAATCTGAGGGAGAGAGGCCAGACAGTGCTAAGGGGGTAAAGGGTGGAAGTTCTAAAATGAGTACTACTAGGTGATCACACAAGTACTACTAAGGGAAAATCTGTAGCTGGAATACCTCACAATGGGTTAAAAAGAGTGCAATTGCAGTACCCGACTTGCAAACAAGTGCAAACTAGCTCAAACACGGGGTTTAAATACCACAAAAAAAATAGAAGATTCTAGTAACATAGAAATCTAGCCAATCCTGCTAGCCCCTGCTTTCTTTAGCTTGTGCCAGACAACATCCAAGTATCTCTGCTACTCTCACTAGCAGATAAGATAGACCCCTACCAACACAAGATGGCTGCCAGAAACAGAGAAGACAAACACAAGATGGCTGCCAGAACACAGAAGGCAAAAACAAACAGCTCTGGATGCAGCAAACTTGGATTCAGACGATGCTATCATACCTTTCAACTGTACAGATTTTCATTGAATGTCCAGATTTTTGCCTCTTATTTTTGGTCTGTTCCTCATAAAAATTGCTTTTTTTTTGACAAATCACTGGGACGATCTAAAGATTAGTCACTAAATAAGGAATGAATTTGAGTTTCAGAATTCATATCCTTCATAAAATGCATGCTAACACAAATCGTGTTATTCTAGCAATAGTCTAAGTTTGTAAGAGCAATATTTAAAATGTGTCCCCATTATGTCAGGCTTTCTCCAGATTTCTTGTGCCAGCAGATTGACAAATACCTGCTTAAAAGGATAAGTTCCAGTCAGCCACAAGGATACATTAGACAGCCATTAAGTTTGAAATTTTGGGTCAAAGGGCAGGCAGTTTAGGCAGGCAGAGGCAGGACCATTCCTCCTCTTACTGGGAATGGCAACCATAACCACCCAGCCCAAAATCAGCAACAGTCACCTGCTCTGTGGTGTAAGGACAAATGAAACAAGGGCAGATAGTGCCAGCAAGTCCAAACCTATGTGAAACAATGGAATATAGAAATAAAATCTGTTAATTGCAACAGGAGTCCAAGAAGCTCATTACATCACAGTGAAGCACTGTAAAGCACTGACCCATGCAACTAAGCAACTTATATACAAGGGAAGTGCTCATCTAAAGGCGAAGTGTCAGTCATCAACAAGAGAAAACAGACAGCCAATCAGTAAAATAAAAAAAAAACTCAGGACAAACAGCAGTCAGTTCAGGCATGCAGAAGTGGAAACATTCCTTATTCCTTCTCCCACCAGGAGCAGCAACCACAACCACCAGGCCTAAAGTCAGCAACACTCAACCCCAAGTCATTCATCTGCTGTTTATTCCAAACTCATATGAAACAAGGGCAAATAACAAAATCCAATTAGGACAGCAGGCCAAATCCCAGGTAAAACAAGGGCAATACTGGAGCATGTTGCACTATCCCTTGTGTATCTTCATCTCTTGTTAGGTCTGACCATAAAACAATTTCCTTCAAAATGAAATTGAATCCTACGATCATTCCTGGTTCTGGCACCTTAACAATTCTCTATGACAAATTACCTACATCTAGCTGATACATTGTCAAGCTTGAAATCTCCACCAAACACAGTTAACTTGACTGGATATGTGGAAATGCACACCACCACATTATATCTGCATATAAACAGCTGCAGAGACACAGTTGTACCTGGTAGAAACAAGAGAAGGGCATGACAAAAAAAAAGCAAGTGAAACTTAATATCAACAAGCTTTGTGCTAAAATGAAGATTATTATTGGCTAAAAGTAAGAAGAGCAATACACAGAATGACAGAGCCCTCATCATTAAATTAAACAAGTAACTCGGGTATTTAATTAAATCTACCAAAGTCAAGCTTGAGGCAAAAATAGCCACCCAAACAAAGGACAATCACAAGGCTCACACCTCTCAACTGCCCAAACTTTTGCAGAATGTCAAGATTTTTGCCTCATATTTTTGGTCTGTTCCTCATAAAATATGTGTTTTTCTGACAAGTCATTGAGGATTAAGTCACTAATGGCAGATATTTGAATTTCAGACTACTTATCATAGGTTCATAGGTAGGTACTAGGCTATCGGCCCAAGGGCCTATGTAAGCCTAGCCAGCAAGGTTCCATAGCTTACGCCACCCAAGAAAGTTATCCTTCAGAAAATGCATGATAATGGAAAACCTGTTACTCTGTTATGTTTTTAAATTTATAAGAGTTATATTTTAAACATTTCCCCAATTTTGGGCCTTTGTTTCCCCACTCTTTTTGGTTTTGTCAGAATTCTTGCTATAAGACCAACTGAATACCTGCAATCACTCAAGATCATGTCCTGAAAGCACTATCAAAAGCAAAAACTACTGCATCAGGGGGTCCTGACAATACCCAGGATGTATTTGGAATAGCATGAAGTATGTTTTAGCCTCCATAGGGGTTTTGTGTCAAGTTAGTGGAGAACAGCAGCAGTTATTCCCCAGCATAAATGAAGACCTTCCATGGACCCATGCAATTACAAACCCATAAGTCTGACCAGCTTCATATACAAAACCATGGAAAAAATGATCATGGAATTAATCAATAAAGATATAAGGAACCCCCAAACATTGAACCCATCTCAGACTGGATTTGTCAGAAGCAGGTCAGGCTTACTCAAACTGTTGGACTTTTTTGAAAAGGTCACCAAAGCAATGGATGAAGATAAAATGGTGCAGACTGCTCAACTCGACCTGGCCATGGCTTTTAACACAGTCCTCCACTCAGGCATAGTATAAATGTAAAAAACTAGGAATAAACCCCTTCATCACTCACTGGATTGTCCAATGGCTCACAGATAGGATGCAGGAGATGAGCATACTTGAAGCTATCTCCACAAAATGACTAGTCATTAGAGAAGTCACCCAAGGTTCTGTGTTGGACCTCTTCTGTTTGGCATCTACTTTTCCTGAAGTAAAGCCACTGTTAAAGGGCACTGGCTAACTAAGTTTACAGATGACTGAAAGCTAAGAGCTGTGACTGAATCCTCAAAAGACTCAGCCATCCTACAGGACAGCTTGTCCCAAACAAATAATTGATGCCAGACTCATAGAGTAAAGCTAAGTCCCAAAAAATGCAAAATAGTCTCCTTTGGAAAGTTGACTCCCCCAGGGAACTACCACATTGACAAAACACCCCTAAGAACTGATCCAGTAGTTCAGGATTTTGGAACTTACGTGGACAGTGGCCTACTTTTGATCAGCATATGCCCACTGTGGTAAGGACGTCTTTCTATATTGCACAGCTCATATACAAGGGGATTGCTTCCAGAACTCAGGCTGTCAAG
>NC_056731.1:1636482581-1636588980 GCF_019279795.1 Protopterus annectens | reverse complement strand
AACAGGGCCAAAACACGGAAAGGACTTGCTGACCAAGTCAAAAGGGATAAAAAACCGGGGCCAAACCTGCCCATTAACCCCGGAAACTCCTCCAAAAGGGCCTTGAAAAAAACAAGGCATCCTCGAAAAGGGCCTTTCTTTTTAAGAAAAAAGGGACAACTGTCAGGAGGTCATCATGCCTCTTTACTCATCCGTCATCAGGCCCATAATTGAATACAATGCCCCTTATGGGATGTACCTTACCAGACACCTGCAGCAACTGGAAAGACCCCAAAAGTACCTCACCAAGAGGATCAAAGGGCTCAAACGGAAGCCATATATTGCCCGGTTAAAGAAACTCCAGCTCTACTCAGTGGCATACCGCCTGCTCAGAGGTGATCTGTGCCAGACGTATAAAGCCATGTCCAACCCAGAATTAATGGACATGCTGCACCTCAGAAAACGCAAATCCCATCGAGCTACGCGCTCGAGAGACTTGAACCTCAGCACTGAAATAAATAGGACATGCTGGAGGGATAGATTCATAACCCAGAGGCTCCCTTCACTCTGCAATAAAATCCCAGTCCAGGTTAGGCAGAGTCCCTCATTGACTCTCTTCAAGAGGAATCTTGATGAGTGGATGGGAGATCGTAGGTTTACCCCGGGTATCACTTCTGTGTCACTGTTAGACAGAGGCACAGTATACTAACCTCGAAAAAGGGCATAGCAAAATTAATTTAAAATGGGTGGCGAAAGCCAAACACACTCTGGCTAGGCTTATAAATGCCCCAGGGCAGATAGCATAGTATGAACCTATGAACCTATGAACCTATGAACTTCTGTCATACTTCACCTTCACATACTGTAGTGTATAACTTCTCATACTTCACCTTCACATACTGTAATGTATAACTTCTCTCATAATTCACCTTCACATACTGTAGTGTATAACTTCTGTCATACTTCACCTTCACATACTGTACCGTATAACTTCTGTCATACTTCATCTTCACATACTGTAGTGTATAACTTCTCTCATACTTCACCTTCACATACTGTAGCATATAACTTTTGTCATACTTCACCTTCACATACTGTAGTGTATAACTTCTCATACTTCACCTTCACATACTGTAGTATATAACTTCTGTCATACTTCACCTTCACATACTGCACTGTATAACTTCTGTCATACTTCACTTTCACATATTGTAGTATATAACTTCTGTCATACTTCACCGTCACATACTGCAGTGTATGACTTCTCTCATACTTCACCTTCACATACTGTAGTGTATAACTTCTGTCATACTTCACCTTCACATACTGTAGTGTATAACTTCTCTCATACTTCACCTTCACATACTGTAGTGTATAACTTCTGTCATACTTCACCTTCACATACTGTAGTGTATAACTTCTGTCATACTTCACCTTCACATACTGCAGTGTATAACTTCTCTCATACTTCACCTTCACATACTGTAGTGTATAACTTCTGTCATACTTCACCTTCACATACTGTACTGTATAACTTCTGTCATACTTCACCTTCACATATTGTACCATATAACTTCTATCATACTTCACCTTCACATGCTGTAGTGTATAAATTCTGTCATACTTCACCTTCACATGCTATAGTGTATAACTTCTAGTCATACTTCACCTTCACATACTGTAGTGTATAAATTCTGTCATACTTCACCTTCACATACTGTAGCGTATAACTTCTCATACTTCACCTTCATATACTGTAATATATAACTTCTGTCGTACTTCACCTTCATATACTGTAGTGTATAACATCTGTCATACTTCACCTTCACATACTGTAGTGTATAACTTCTCTCATATTTCACCTTCACATATTGTAGCGTATAACTTCTGCCATACTTCACCTTCACGTATTGTAGTGTATAACTTCTGTCATACTTCACCTTCACATACTGTAGTGTATAACTTCTGTCATGCTTCACCTTCACATACTGTAGTGTATAACTTCTGTCATACTTCACTTACACATACTGTAATGTATAACTTCTCTCATAATTCACCTTCACATACTGTAGTGTATAACTTCTGACATACTTCACCTTCACATACTGTAGTGTATAACTTCTCTCATACTTCACCTTCACATGCTGTAGTGTATAACTTCTGTCATACTTCACCTTCACATACTGTAGTGTATAACTTCTGTCATACTTCACCTTCACATACTGTAGCGTATAACTTCTGTCATACTTTACCTTCACATACTGTAGTGTATAACTTCTGTCATACTTCACCTTCACATACTGAACTGTATAACTTCTCTCATACTTCACCTTCACATACTGTAGTGTATAACTTCTGTCATACTTCACCTTCACATACTGTAGTGTATAACTTCTCTCATACATCACCTTCACATACTGTAGTGTATAACTTCTGTCATACTTCACCTTCACATACTGTAGCATATAACTTCTCTCATACTTCACCTTCACATACTGCAGTGTATAACTTCCCTCATACTTCACCTTCACATACTGTAGTGTATAACTTCTGTCATACTTCACCTTCACATACTGTAGTGTATAACTTCTGTCATACTTCACATTCACATACTGTAGTGTATAACTTCTGTCATACTTCACCTTCACATACTGTAGTGTATAACTTCTGTCATACTTCACTTTCACATACTGTAGTGTATAACTTCTGTCATACTTCACCTTCACATACTGTAGTGTATAACTTCTCTCATACTTCACCTTCACATACTGTAGTGTATAACTTCTCTCATACTTCACCTTCACATACTGTAGCGTATAACTTCTGTCATACTTCACCTTCACATACTGTAGTGTATAACTTCTGTCATACTTCACCTTCACATACTGTAGTGTATAACTTCTGTCATACTTCAACTTCACATACTGTAGTGTATAACTTCTGTCATACTTCACCTTCACATACTGTAGCATATAACTTCTCATACTTCACCTTTTCATACTGTAGTGTATAACTGCTGTCATACTTCAACTTCACATACTGCAGTGTATAACTTCTGTCATACTTCACTTTCACATACTGTAGTGTATAACTTCTGTCATACTTCACCTTCACATACTTCAGTGTATAACTTCTCTCATACTTCACCTTGACATACTGTAGTGTATAACTTCTGTCATACTTCACCTTCACATACTGTAGTGTATAACTTCTCTCATACTTCACCTTCACATACTGTAGTGTATAACTTCTGTCATACTTCACCTTCACATACTGTAGTGTATAACTTCTGTCATACTTCACCTTCACATACTGTACCATATAACTTCTATTATACTTCACCTTCACATATTGTAGTGTATAACTTCGGTCATACTTCACCTTCACATACTGTAGTGTATAACTTCTGTCATACTTCACCTTCACATACTGCAGCGTATAACTTCTGTCATACTTCACCTTCACATACTGTAGTGTATAACTTCTCATACTTCACCTTCACATACTGTAGTGTATAACTTCTCTCATAATTCACCTTCACATACTGTAGTGTATAACTTCTGTCATACTTCACCTTCACATACTGTAGTGTATAACATCTGTCATACTTCACTTTCACATACTGTAGTGTATAACTTCTCTCATACTTCACCTTCACATATTGTAGCGTATAACTTCTGCCATACTTCATCTTCACATACTGTAGTGTATAACTTCTCTCATACTTCACCTTCACATACTGTAGTGTATAACTTCTGTCATACTTCACCTTCACATACTGCAGTGTATAACTTCTGTCATACTTCACCTTCACATACTGTAGTGTATAACTTCTGTCATACTTCACCTTCACATACTGTAGTGTATAACTTCTGTCATACTTCACCTTCACATACTGTAGTGTATAACTTCTGTCATACTTCACCTTCACATACTGTACCGTATAACTTCTGTCATACTTCACCTTCACATACTGCAGTGTATAACTTCTGTCATACTTCACCTTCACATACTGTAGTGTATAACTTCTGTCATACTTCACCTTCACATATTGTAGTGTACTTCTGTCATACTTCACCTTCACATACTGTAGAGTATAACTTCTCTCATACATCACCTTCACATACTGTAGCTTATACCTTCTGCCATACTTCACATTCACATACTGTAGCATATAACTTCTCTCATACTTCACCTTCACATACTGTAGTGTATAACTTCTCATACTTCACCTTCATATACTGTAGTGTATAACTTCTCTCATAATTCACCTTCACATACTGTAGTGTATAACTTCTCTCATACTTCACCTTCACATACTGTAGTGTATAACTTCTCTCATACTTCACCTTCACATACTGTAGTGTATAACTTCTCTCATACTTCACCTTTACATACTGTAGTGTATAACTTCTCTGATACTTCACCTTCACATACTGTAGTGTATAACTTCTGTCATAGTTCACATTCACATACTGTAGCGTATAACATGTCATACTTCACCTTCACATACTGTAGTGTATAACTTCTGTCATACTTCACCTTCACATACTGTAGTGTATAACTTCTCTCATACTTCACCTTTACATACTGTAGTGTATAACTTCTGTCATACTTCACCTTCACATACTGCAGTGTATAACTTCTTTCACACTTCACCTTCACATACTGTAGTGTATAACTTCTGTCATACTTCACCTTCACGTACTGTAATGTATAACTTCTGTCATACTTCACCTTCATATACTGTAGTGTATAACTTCTGTCATACGTCACCTTCACATACTGTAGTGTATAACTTCTGTCATACTTCACCTTCACATACTGCAGTGTATAACTTCTGTCATACTTCACCTTCACATACTGTAGTGTATAACTTCTGTCATACTTCACCTTCACATACTGTAGTGTATAACTTCTGTCATACTTCACCTTCACATACTGTAATGTATAACTTCTCTCATAATTCACCTTCACATACTGTAGTGTATAACTTCTGTCATACTCCACCTTCACATACTGTAGTGTACAACTTCTGTCATACTTCACCTTCACGTACTGTGGCGTATAACTTCTGTCACACTTCACCTTCACATACTGCAGTGTATAACTTCTGTTATACTTCACCTTCTCATACTGTAGTGAATAACTGCTCTCATACATCACCTTCACATACTGTAGTGTATAACTTCTGTCATACTTCAACTTCACATAATGTAGTATTTAACTTCTCTCATACTTCACCTTCACATACTGTAGTGTATAACTTCTGTCATACTTCACCTTCACATACTGTAGTGTATAACTTCTGTCATACTTCACCTTCACATACTGTAGCGAATAACTTCTGTCATACTTCAGTTTCACATACTGTAGAATATAACTTCTGTCATACTTCACCTTCACATACTGTAGTGTATAACTTCTCTTATAATTCACCTTCACATACTGTAGCATATAACTTTTGTCATACTTCACCTTCATATACCGTACCGTATAACTTCTGTCATACTTCACCTTCACATACTGCAGTGTATAACCTCTGTCATACTTCACCTTCACATACTGTAGTTTATAACCTCTGTCATACTTCACCTTCACATACTGTAGTATATAACTTCTGTCATACTTCACCTTCACATACTGTAGCATATAACCCCTGTCATACTTCACCTTCACATACTGTAGTTTATAACTTCTGTCATACTTCACCTTCACATACTGTAGTGTATAACTTCTCTCATACTTCACATACTGTAGTGTATATCCTCTGTCATACTTCACCTTCACATACTGTAGTATATAACTTCTGTCATACTTCACCTACACATACTGCAGTTTATAAACTCTGTCATACTTCACCTTCACGTACTGTAGTTTATAACTTCTGTCATACTTCACCTTCACATACTGTAGTGTATAACTTCTCTCACACTTCACCTTCACATACTGAAGTGTATAACTTCTGTCATACTTCACCTTCAGATAGTCTAGTATATAACTTCTCTCATACTTCACCTTCACATACTGCATTGTATAACTTCTCTCATACTTCACCTTCACATACTGCAGTGTATAACTTCTGTCATACTTCACCTTCACATACTGTAGTGTATAACTTCTGTCATACTTCACCTTCACATACTGCAGTGTATAACTTCTGTCATACTTCACCTTCACATACTGTACCGTATAACTTCTGTCATACTTCACCTTCACATACTGTATTGTATAACTTCTGTCATACTTCACCTTCACATACTGTAGTGTATAACTTCTCTCATACTTCACCTTCACATACTGTAGTGTATAACTTCTGTCATACTTCACCTTCACATACTGTAGTGTATAACTTCTCATACTTCACCTTCACATACTGTAGTTTATAACTTCTGTCATACTTCACCTTCTGCTCTGCTTTCTTATTTATTTGGTGTTTCTAATGCAGCTTTCCACGAATTCATTTGCCCCTATGTGATGTCACATTACCAAGTATCTTTATGCTCATGTTACTCAAAATAGAAGAAAACTTTACAACCCACATCCTTTTCACTTTTTATGTAATTAATTAAATTAATTACTTAATTGCTTGATCGATTACTTTTTTTTAGCCTCAAGAAAACCAGATTGAAGAACTTCCTTGCTTATTTTTCCTTAGTCTTGTCACTACATCAAATAATGAATGATGCATGTCAGTCTTATGTTAAGTGCAGTGTTTTTGCTTGGAGTTATTCACTGTTTCCAAACATTGGAATTCCCTCCCAACCACAATAACCTCCATCACCTACCCTCCACTCTTTAAAAAATCTCTTAGACAACACCTCTTCTACTGCTAGTTATGCCCATGCCAAAAATAACCCTCTCATTTTCTTCCCCTACTGTGCCACTCCCACTTCACCCCTCCTCTATCCACTCAACTGGTCAATATGTAGGTACTCTGCATGTTCTAATATCATAGTTAAATCAACGCCTAACTTTATTTACTGCACTGCCTTCTAGCTATCTATGTAACTGTAACTATATGTCTGTATTTTTATGTATTTGCCTTCTAGCTATCTATGTAACTGTAACTATCTTTCTATCTTTATTGTAATCTTCAACATGTTTAATGTCATGTGGAGCTTTTCTGCCCAGGCCTCCACTGAAAATGGGCTCACCTAGGCCAGTGGACCCTCCCGGTAAACAAATGCAATAAATAAATAAATAAATAAATAAATAAATAAATAAATAAATGTTAGGTAATTTTATTGACCTCTGGTGCAAAACTCAATAGGTCACAAAAATTACCTGCAGAAGCAGGACCCCCCCACAATTAACAGTAGAAAGGCAGACATTGCAATTGTTTTCTTATACTGTGGGGATGAAAATGTGGTGGTCACTAAATACAGCATGTTTCATTTTAATTTATTATATCTTAAAGCATACACTAGACAATTCAATTTCTTGTGAAATGGTTACTGGAAAATCTTGCCTAGTTGAAGGCATTCATATAATTACCTGAATATGATATAAAGACAAATATAAGATATTCATCCAGTTTGATGGTGAGGCAAATATTTCTACTGTGTTCTTGGCATTTCAGGGATGACTAGCAGACCCATAGAGACACAGCAGACAAGATGAAACCTGAATTAAGAAATAAACAGTAAACCTAAACACTTGTACAGTATATGTACATGATTTTGTTGCTGACTGGTCCCCTTGTTTCATTTTCTTTATCGGGTAGATTCAAACGAATATACATTTTTTCACAATAAATCTGGGATAGTGTTAACATTTTATATGGAAAATTCAACAAGAGTACTGAGAACTGCCTTCTACTCCTTAATGACAGGTATCTCAGGATGTTTGTTTACCATATCCTGAATTATCACCTACTCAGGCAAATGGAGGCTTGGTTTAAAATCTTCCAAGGATTCTTTGGAGTTAAGCCTGTCCACCTACCACAGGATGCTATATTGCAGCATCAGGAATGGAGTTTGAATCTAGGCACAGTTTATGAGGATACTTTCTGCTGCCTTCTGAGCTTCCAGCAGAAATGGTGAGAAGGTAATTTCCTGACCTATGATGAAATGTTGCAACAGAAATGGTGAGTGTGTAGTCTGCTCAGCCAGTAACACTGAGTGTGTAATCTACTGAGACAGTGACATAATATTCCTAAGTACTGGTGTGTATGTAATCTGTTGAGACAATGGCATAATATTCCAAAAGTATTGGTGTGCATGTAATCTGCTGAGACAGTGATATAACATTCCAAAAGTACTGGTGTGCATGTAATCTGTTGAGACAATGACATAATATTTCAAAGGTACTGGTGTGTATGTAATCTACTGAGACAGTGACATAATATTCCAAAAGTACTGGTGTGCATGTAATCTGTTGAGACAATGACATCATATTTCGAAGGTACTGTTATGTATTTAATCTGCTGAGACAATGACATAATATTCCATGTCTGTGTAATCTACTGAGACAGTGACATAGAATTCCAAAAGTACTGGTGTGTATGTAATCTGCTCAGACAGTGTCATAATATTCCAAAAGTGCTGGTGTGCATGTAATCTGTTGAGACGATGACATAATATTTCAAAGGTACTGGTGTGTATGTAATCTACTGAGACAGTGACATAATATTCCAAAAGTACTGGTGTGCATGTAATCTGTTGAGACAATGGCATAATATTTCGAAGGTACTGTTATGTATTTAATCTGCTGAGACAGTGACATAATATTCCATGTCTGTGTAATCTACTGAGACAGTGACATAGAATTCCAAAAGTACTGGTGTGTATGTAATCTGCTGAGACAGTGACGTAACGTTCCAAAAGTACTGGTGTGTATGTAACCTGCTGAGAGAGTGACATAAAATTCAAAAGCACTGGTGTGTATGTAATCTGCTCAGACAGTGGCATAATATTCCAAATTAACTGGTGTGTATGTAATCTGTTAAGACAATGACATAATATTTCAAAGTTACTGGTGTGCATGTAATTTGTTCAGACAATGACATAATATTTCAAAGGTACTGGTATGTATTCAATCTGCGGAGACAGTGACATAATATTCCAAAAGTACTGGTGTGCATGTAATTTATTAAGACAATGACATAATATTTCAAAGGTACTGGTGTGTATGTAATCTGCTGAGGCAGTGACATAACATTGCAAAATACTGGTGTGCATGTAATCTGCTGAGACAGTGACATAATATTCCAAAAGTACTGTTGTGCATGTAATCTACTGAGACAGTGACATAGAATTCCAAGTACTTTGTTGAGACAATGACATAATATTTCAAAGGTACTGGTGTGTATGTAATCTGCTGAGACAGTGACATAATATTCCAAAAGTACTGGTGTGCATGTAATCTCTTGAGACAATGCCATAATATTTCAAAGGTACTGGTATGTATTCAATCTGCTGAGACAGTGACATAATATTCCAAAAGTACTGGTGTGCATGTAATTTATTGAGACAATGACATAATATTTCAAAGGTACTGGTGTGTATGTAATCTGCTGAGGCAGTGACATAACATTGCAAAAGTACTGGTGTGTATGTAATCTACTGAGACAGTGACATAACATTCTAAAAGTACTGGTGTGTATGTAATCTGCTGAGACAGTGATATAATATTCCAAAAGCACTGGTGTGTATGTCATCTGCTCAGACAGTGACATAATATTCTAAAAGTGCTGGTGTGCATGTAATCTGTTGAGACAATGACATAATATTTCAAAGGTACTGGTGTGTCTGTAATCTGCTGAGACAGTGACATAATATTCCAAAAGTACTTGTGTGCATGTAATCTACTGAGGCAGTGACATAACATTCGAAAAGTACTGGTGTGCAAGTAATTTGTTGAGACAATGACATAATATTTCAAAGGTACTGGTGTGTATGTAATCTGCTGAGACAGTGACATAATATTCCAAAAGCACTAGTGTGTATGTAATCTATTGAGACAATAATATAATATTTCAATGGTGTATGTAATCTGCTGAGACAGTGTCATAATATGCCATGTATATGTAATCTACTGAGACAGTAACATAGCATTCCAAAAGTACTGGCGTATATGTGATCTGCTGAGACAGTGACATAATATTCCATGTATATGTAATCTACTGAGACAGTGACATAACATTCCACAAGTACTGGTGTGCATGTAATCTACTGAGACAGTGACATAATATTCCAAAAGTACTGGTGTGCATGTAATCTGCTGAGACAGTGACATAATATTCCAAAAGTACTAGCGTGTATGTAATCTGCTGAGACAATGACATAATATTTCAAAGGTACTGGTATGTATTCAATCTGCTTTGACAGTGACATAATATTCCATGTATATGTAATCTACTGAGATAGTGACATAACATTCCGCAAGTACTGATTTGTATGTAATCTGCTCAGACAGTAACATAATATTCCAAAAGTACTGGTGTGCATGTAATCTGTTGAGACAATGACATAATATTTCAAAGGTACTGGTGTGTATGTAATCTACTGAGACAGTGACATAATATTACAAAAGTACTGGTGTGCATGTAATCTGTTGAGACTATGACATAGTATTTCAAAGGTACTGGTGTGTATGTATTCTGCTGAGACAGTGACATAATATTCTAAAACTACTGGTGTGCGTGCAATCTGTTGAGGCAATGACATAATATTTCAAAGGTACTGGTGTGTACATAATCTGCTGAGATGGTGACATAGTATTCCATGTATATGTAATCTCCTGAGACAGTGACATAGCATTCCAAAAGTACTGGTTTGTATATAATCTGCTGAGACAGTGACATAATACTCCATGTGTATGTAATCTACTGAGACAGTGACATAGCATTCCAAAAGTACTGGTGTGTGTATAATCTACTGAGATAGTGACATAATATTTCAAAAGTACTGGTGTGTATGTAATCTGGTGAGACAGTGACATAATATTCCAAAAGTACTGGTGTGTATGTAATCTGCTGAGACAGTGACATAATATTCCAAAAGTACTGGTGTGTATGTAATCTGCTGAGACAACGACATAATATTCCAAAAGTACTGCTGTGTATGTAATCTGCTGAGACCTTGACATAATATTCCAAAAGTACTGGCGTGTATGTAATCTGGTGAGACAGTGACATAATATTCCAAAGGTACTGGTGTGTATGTAATCTGCTGAGACAGTGACATAATATTCCAAAAGTACTGGTGTGTATGCGATCTGCTGAGACAGTGACATAATATTCCAAAAGTACTGCTGTGTATGTAATCTGCTGAGACCTTGACATAATATTCCAAAAGTATTGGTGTTATGTAATTTGAGACAGTGACATAATATCTGTGTATGTAATCTGCTGAGATAGTGACATAACATTCCAAAAATCCTGGTATGTATGTAATCTGATGAGACAGTGGCATAACATTCTAAAAGTACTAGCGTGTATGCAATCTGCTGAGACAATGACATAATATTTCAGAAGTACTGGTGTGTATGTAATCTGCTGAGACAGTGACATAATATTCCAATAATACTGGTGTATATCTGTGTTTTAATTTCTCCAAATCCTTTGGGTTTCTAAAACAATGACGGGAATGGACCCGATTCCTAAGTCAAAGTACGATTAAAGTTCATGAAATTAGTATTGTTTCACTCTTTGATGCCAGCCAAAAGTGCTGTTCGCAGCACCTGCAATGTGCCCAGAAATGACTCCATCTGCAGCTCATGTGGAGTTACATGTATCGGTAGCGTATCTAGATAACATTTTAGACTCTTTTTTATAAGACCCATTGCTCCTTCTACTATTGAAACTATTTGGTTAACTTTTTTCCACATTGCTCTCATTTCTGATTGCAGATCCTGATATTTTATAACTTTATGTCTCTCTGTCCGCAGGGCACTGTAGTCACTGGGTGTGGTGATTTCAATGATCAATGCTACTTTTATCTTCTTTTCCTGAGCCACTATATCCTGTTTTCTAGCATCTATCTTTTGAATTGTTGGTAATGGATGATCCCATGTGATTTAGACTTCTATCATTTTCTATGTTGCTTTGTGGCTCATGTTTTCAGTGCTTTTCAGCCACTTCAAAACCATAATGTTTGCACAATCCCCACTGCAACAGTCTCGCCAAATTATTATGCCTTTCAGTATACAGTTCTTCTGCCATTAGTATGTCACAACCAGCAACGAGGTGTGCAACTGTTTCCAGTTTGGTTTTACAAAACCTACGTTTGTCTGTTCTCCCACATGTTCAATGGACTTTCTAAACCAGGGTGTACTGTACATAGCCCACTATCTTGAGCCACTAATATTAACCTTTCATCTCTTGGTTTGAATTAATCTCTGCTTAACCATTCCTGTGTTCGTACCTGATCAACATGAGGTTCTTCCAGAAGTTTTCTATACTTGCAGCTATATTTATGCATTTTCCACATTTCTTGACTTTTCATCTAATCCTTCACCTTATATTCTTTATTTTGTTTTTTGGCAAATTCAGTTGCTGCCTGATTTCTAGCTACTTCTGGTTGATTTCCATTCCTGCTTGATGCCGATATGCTTCTGCTAGGTTAAGCAGGGAAGTCATCTTAGATTTATTCTCCTTGTGTTTCAAAACTTTCACAGGTTTGGGTCTCGTGGGATCAGCAGATATGTGTGGAGTCCCACGAGTGCAGATCTGTACATGTAATCACTTTCAAGGAGGCCCATCCCTTCTTTGGAATGGGGAATATATAATCTTGATCTGCACTGATTTTTATAGATCATTTGGTGAGCGTGAAGCATCCTTCTTGTTTTAATATCTAGTCTAGCCAATACGTTTTGGGGCCTATCAATCACTCCAAAACTGTAAGTTAGGACAGGAAGAGCAAATTGGTTTATAGCTTGGATTTTGTTCCTAGATGTCAATACTGTTTTCAGGATTAATTTAAGTCTTCTAAAATATTCCTTGCTAAGTTTTACATGCATTTGTTTGTGTTTTATTGCTGATCCTTCATCAATTCCCAAGTATTTATACACTCCCTCTTGCCCAAGTTCTTTTATATCACATTCTTGTCCCAAACTGATTTTTTCCTGGTGTTGCAGTTTTCCTGCTTTAAATGTTGCTTTTCACATTTATCAAGGCCAAATGACATTGTAATATCATTTGAAAATGTTTTGACAACCTGCAGCTGTGCTTTCAGTTCCTGTATGGCTATACAGTTTTAAATCATCAACAAAGGGTGGGAGGATGGCATAATGGTTAAGGTGTTTACCTTATGAACACAAGGTGCAGTGTTTGATTCTCACATGGGGTAATTGGCTAGGCTTGATATGGCCCACAAGGGTAGTTAGCCTAGTACTAACCTATGAACCTATAAATAGAAGATGAGAAGTCTTTAGACTTTGTTATTTTCTAGGAGCCAAATTATAGCCATGGCCTAAGCTGTTAAGTAAATAGCTTAATGCGTTATGAGCTAGGCAGACCAGCAACTGTGACAGATAGTCACCCTGGAATATCCCCAATTGAATTTTTATCTGTGGGATAATAATTTGTCCTTTATCATGGCTTAATTGCAAAGTGGTGTGACATTGTTTCATGGTCAATGTAACGTAGTCGATCAGTATAGGATGTATCTTATACATTTTTAAACATTCTTTTATCCATGAATGTGGGATACTATCAAATGCTTTTTTGTAGTCAATCCGTGCTTACTTAGATTCTTCCCCTTTTTACAGATCTCCACTATGTCTTTATTTAACAACAAATGATCCTTTGTTCCATATGACTTTCTTTTATTGCCCTTTTGTTCTACTGCCATAATTGAGTTTTCTTCTAAATGACTATAAACTCTGTCAGCATCAGTTCCTGTGTATAGTTTATACTTCGGAAGGCAAGTTATTGGTCTATAATTTTTAGGGTAGCTTTCAGGTACACTCTTAAGTAGAAGCATTGTTTTACCTTTTCTTAGCCAGATTGGTGTCTGTTCGGGGTGCACATATAAATAGTTCTTACTCATGGCTAGGTCTTCATGCAAAGATGTTAATACTTTTAACCAAAGGTTAGGCACTACATCTGGGCCTGGGGTTTTCCAATTAGAGGCTTGTCTTAACTTTGTTTCAATCTCTCTGGCTGTTACTTCATCCCATTTCATATCCTGTACCTTTCAACTTTTTATTCTTTCTTTTACTTCTTTTATCCGTTTAGGATCTTTGTTGTATTACACAGGATCTTCATAGATACTTCAACTAAATGCATCTATTTCTTCTTTTTTGGCGATCTTTCATTTCTTTTTACCTTGTTTCCCAGTTCTCTATAAAACTTTTTTGGGTCATCACTAAATTGCCTATTTTATACTTTTCTTTTATATTTATCTGTGTATCTTCTAAGTTTTTCCTCCTGTGCTGAGATTTTTAGTTTATTTGTGATAGTGCATGATAGATCCTGGTCTGTTCTAATATTGCGCATTGCTTTTATCCATCTATCTTTCTTAGTATTTTTGTTGATCTATTGCCTCTTCTATAGTCTTCTAACACTGGCACTTCTTGTCTTAATTGCTTTATAGTTTTCTCTATTCGATACTTCCGTGATGGTATTCAATTTCTCCCTTTCCTTTGCCTCACTACCCTGTGCTCTTGTCAAAGAAGTTTATTATAGCAATAACCCACACCTGGGTGTGGGTAATGTGGGATTTACCCACGGTTGGCATGGTTGGCCCCGAGGGACCAAACAAAGACAACCGTGGGTAAATCCCGCACTACCCACACCCAGAAGTGGGTTATTGCTATTATACTATGACATTATTTAAGAAAAGAAATAATTACTTTTCTTAAATAATGGCATTGTATAATGCCACTTTGCTGCCCTTCTGCAGCTGTCTGGTATCCGCGGCAGTTCTGATGTACTGCACATGCCTACGCAGTACATCAGAGCTGTGGCCAAAAGCAATGGAGAAAGCAAGATCTCCGTTGCTTTTACTGTTTGGCTATGTTAAATGGGTTTAACATGGCGAGACAGTTTAAAATAAGCAACGGAGATGTCCGTTGCTTATTTTAAAGCTGTCTCGCTATGTTAAACCCATTTAACAGCTGTAACGGAGATCTTGCTTTCTCCGTTGTTTTTTTTTTTAAAACATGTCTCGCTATGTTAAATGGGTTTAACATAATGAGACAGCTTTAAAATAAGCAATGGAGATCTCCGTTGCTTATTTTAAAGCTGTCTCGCTATGTTAAACCCAGTTAACATAGCGGGACAGGTTTAAAAAAAAAAGCAACGGAGAAAGCAAGATCTCTGTTGCTTTTTACACACTGTGTCGCTATGTTAAAGGAGTTTAACATAGCGAGACAGCTTTAAAAAAAGCAATGGAGATCTCTGTTGCTTTTTTTAAACCTGTGTTGCTATGTTAAACTCTTTTAACATAGCGAGACAGTGTTTTAAAAGAGACTTATACTAATGGAAAAAGTCCGGGCTGACCTTTTTCCATTAGTATAAGTCGATTTACAACGTGCATGCTGGCCAATCAGCGTGCACATTTTGGAATATTAATGGGGGGGTCATGGTATAATAGTTATTAATTTACCTGCACAGTAACATATCCTGATTACTTCTGTTATATCACATGGATCTCTGTGGACAGTAGTAATTACTGTGTTCATTTGTTTTATCAGACTTCTGACTTTTGGGGTTTTATTGACCTTCTGCAATCTATTTCTTTAATTGATAGTTATATATCTATGTCCATTAAATCAAGCAACTCTTCCCATAGTTCATTTTCTTCCAGACTGAAGTCACATCCTTTGTTTTCCACTTCCTGTGGGCATTTTATAGAAAGTTCTATAGCATCTTCCTGTGGCACCTTATTTTCAATTTCATCCTGTGCCATCTGTTGCTCTGTCACATGGGAAGTCACTGGCCTATCACTCCTCAACATTGACTACAGCAGAGTTTCCGCAGTCTCCTGTTCCTTCCCTTGTTGTCTAGCTTTAAGTGAATGTTTATACTGGTTTCCAGTGGAAGGGTCCAAAATATCTTGATATGGCACCAGACCAATTGCTTCCTATTCCACTGGTTTCTCCTTAATTTGGATATCCATTGCTCTATCCTGTTGTGGTGCTTTCTGCATTAGATTTTCTACACTGACTCCTTCACTTTGCATAACCTCAGTTTCTATTTCTTTAATTCTACATAACTGATCTCTTTTTCTATTTTTCCTCTTTGTCTTCTTGGTTTTTGTATTGTAAAGTTTTTCATGTTCGGATTCCTTTGCCTGTATTTCTCTTCAAATATCTTTGGTGCTGTTCTCTTTGTATTGGTTAGTTTTGCTTTCTCCTTGGCATAAATATTACACCATATTAAATCTCTTTTTCTTTCCCATGGCCATATTTCTTCTTCAGATGTCTCCTGATCTTCCTGCTTCTCCTTACTTTGGGGACTAACTCTATCATGCTGTGATGTAATCTTTGTTAGACTGTCTACATTAAATCCTTCACTCCGCAGGCACTCCATAACTTCAACTTCTATTTCTTTAACTTCTGCTTTACTAATCTTCTTTTCCACATTCCATCTTTGTTATATTAATTTTTTATTGTGAAATTTTCCATATCTGGATGCCTTTGCCTGTATTTCTTTTTGAATATCTTTGTGGCTGCTTTCTCTATATTTATTTATTTGGCTTTCTCCTTGCATAAGTATTGCACCATATCAAATCTTTCTTTCTTTCCCATGTCCATATTTCTTTTTTATACTTTTCAAAAATGTCTAAGTTTTTTTTGTTTACATTTTCACACTTACTCAGATACTTCTTTTTCTTAACAGATCAAAGTTTCTTGATCTATATACTCTTTTTCAAAAATCTGTTGTATTAATGAATGCAAATTTTTATTTGAAGCTTCTGACAGTTTTTTCTGTGAAGGTATTTTTCTTTCCTCTAATTTATGTCTTAATCTCTTTGTATATCCTCTGTCTGGTAATTCTGGGCTTTTTGCATAATTGTAACAATACAAATTTCTTTCTTATCCTCAATAGTCCACTCTATCGTATTTATGGTTCTTCTTTGGCCTATCAGTTTTTGTGATTTTTGTGGACTACTACTTCTTTCTACAATGGGGGGGGGGGGCATCCTCTCCTTGGGCCTGGCCTGGCTCCATTGTAGGAATGTTTCCAGATTTTGAGGATTCTACACTGTCATTTTTCCAGTCCTGGCACCAGTGTGCCTACCAGAATCGGGCACTTTTTTATCCTGGGACTTGTGTACCCAGCTATCTTTTTTTTGTTTTTGGCTTACTTCTGTCCATGATATATGCTATATAAATACAGTGTTGCCTTGGTGAGATTTTGTGAAAAACAGGGTCTGCCTCATGAGGGGACTCACCAAGACTTGAGGATGAATTCAGCTTCAGCACTACTACTCTCCTTTGCTTGCTGACTTTTCATCTCTCCACTAGGACCCCTTTCATCTCTCCATTAGGACCCCTTTCATCTATCCATTAGGACCCCTTTTCATCTCTCCATTAAGACTCTACTGAGGCAGTGATATAATGTTCAAAAAGTATGGGTGTGTATGCTTTCTGCGAAACTAGTGACATAATCTATTTGGACGTAAATTGGTTAGATGGAGATGTGAAAGAATGGACATATATTTTATTGCCAGCGACATATTTAAAGAACAAAGGATGAATAACTGGAATGTTATCCAGTACAGCAGTGCTTGAACATTAACCAGTAAAGCAGAATAGAATCATTATCTAGTGTGGCAGTAACCAAACTTTTTCCTTTCTTTATTTATGGCTTAACAGAACATATAGAATTATTAGTATTAATGAGACCAGAAATTGCCACCATGCTTAAGTGTTTATTTATTTATTTTGCATATGGTACACTGTAGACATTAACATAGTTACAATGGCATTGATTCAAATTCTTTTGGTACCCCTTGAGTGAGATGTTATTACCAATGAGAATCTGAATGGTGATCTTCTTGTTGACAGAGTGGTCATCATAGTACTTTAAAAAAAAAACAGTGTTCAAGTTCATCCAGCTTAGCATAAATACTAGCATTTAGTTTTACCAGAATAATACATCCGTAAAATCTGAATGACTTTTTTTACATTTATATTAGCAGCCAGATAAAGCTGAGTCCCTTATTTGTTTATGGAGCCTGATTTTTGCTCATCTGTGCATATGGTGTCAGCTTGCACTGAGCATCTGTCAGATTCTCAGGAATATTCCATACATTCTTGGATGGATGAAAACGATTTCCATCTGACCTTGCCATGCCCTGCTTGTCAGTGGGTTTTGTATATTAGCTGCTGTATGCATGTGTACATGAATTTAAATCTTTCCAATTTAGTTCATTTTGCTTGCTGATTCTAAAATCAAAGTCCGTTATTAGGAAGAGTGAGACAAACTGTTCTAATGGTGTAAATCACATAAATGACATTGATTCATTCATTTATTAATTTTTCTAATATCTGTTTATTCTGTTCAGACTGAATGTAAGTCAGAGACTATCCTGGAAGAAATGGGCATAAGGAGGAGAATTAGTTATAGATGAAATACCAGTCTAGTAATGGAATGTGCTCATACAGATGAAAAGAGAGTGAGAGAGAGAGAGAGAAAGAGACACACATGCACACACACACACACACACACACACACACACACACACACACACACACACACACACACACACACACACACACACGTCTGCATGCACTCATAAACATATGCACATCAATTGGCAGTTTTTAGAGACTAAATAAATCAAATATTAACCTGTCTTTGGGAATGGATGTCTACTATATGCCCTGATCCATAACCCTGTGACAGTAAACTGGATGGGTCAAAGTTGTCAGAAACAAACTATCTAAAACTGTGCATGACACTACTTACAAAGCACCCTTGAGTGAGTGTGTGTGTGTGTGTGTGGGGGGGGAGGTAAGCCTCCCTGCACCCCCCCCCCAAGTGGAGGGCTTTATACTCACCCTCCCTTTTATTTATCTAGACAAACACAATTTCACAACTGTGGGGAAAGGAAAAGAGTCTGTATGGGTGAGAAAATTACTTGCACAACCTTAAATTCCAAGTAAAGTCTGTAAATGTAAAATCATTCTCAAACTTGTAGATTTGGGGAGACTGCATTCAAATGGTAGCTCTGCCTTCGGAGATGTGGGAGGAAACTGGAGACTGCAGTAAAAACCCACATGGACACAGGGCAGACCATGACGACTTCACGCAAATTACCCAATTTGGAAAGTGAACCTCAGAATCAAGCATTGTGAAGCAGCACTGTATCATCCTTACATAAATAGATATGCAAACTCATTTAAAGCATAACTAAACCTTCACCTATCAAATCAATAAATCTGCTCCTGTATATGCCCAGGATAAATGCCACTGTTACCGTCAGCTTGCCATGTCATCAAACCATTTCTGTTTGTTCAGAATCCTGTGTTCACAGCTCATATTCACCAGGACCTGAGGAGTTTTGCCCTCATCTTCCAGTCATTTGCATCGTTTTGTGGCACTGCTCACCCCACCTCTGTACTTGTAATATAACCTTTATGACAGCCGTATATAATTATCTATAACCTGCTTTATGCACTGCCTCCTAACTACAATAGTAACTTTTTCTGTCCTACTTCTTTCCTTCCCTCACCGCCATTTGTTAAGCCCTTAAACACATATCTGTTATCTATGTGACAAACCCAGTAATACACCCCTTCAAATGCTTGATGTTCTGCATTTATTAATGCATAAATATATTTTATACTGTAATGGTTTGCCTTTATTTCATGTGAATGCAATAATTGTTAATGCATATTACTTAATGTCTGTTCATGTATATTACTGAATGTCTCTTTAAAAATGTTTGTAATATGTTGAAACTTTTCTCCCCGATCTTCATTGAAGAGGCTTTTTTTGACTAAACCCAGTCAGACAAACCCAGTAAACAAAAGCAAAATAAAATAAAATAAAATAAGTAAAGGATAGCAAACATTTGTTTGAATTTGTTTATTCTGCCTGTACATATGGCATGTGTTTTAGGCAGTGATTTCACTATGTAACTAGCTAACACCTCATAATCATTGCTGTGTAGGTGAAAGTTGTTGCTATAGGTGAGTGAGACAGTCTGTGTTATGTTTTTTTTCCACAGTTATATTGGCATTCTTAACATGACAGATCTATGCTGATTTTTTTGGCTTCATATTGCAGCAGCAGTTACTGCTTAAACTTATCTATTTTACGTTTTATATCTATCATTATTTTTTCTGCCTTACTGCATATTTATAAATGCTTCATGGCTACTATTTTTCGTTTGGACATTGGTGGTTGGTACTGAAGTCCACAGAGGGTAGTGATGTCTTGCGTTGATATTATGTATCTATAACTCAGGTGCATAGTTCAAAACATCATGTAACAGAACCATCATGGCACAGGTCCTGGGCTGTGCCTGCAAATGATCCACTAAGATCAGTGCACTACCCTGGTAAACAAATATAAATAAATAAATAAAATACCTTTATTTAAAGAGTTACAGCTGTTAAATAAGAGAATATCGCACTGGCGTTAAAGAAGCAAATCAAATGTGAAGCTTAATAAAATTGAGCAAGCTATTTTAAAATGTAAACAAAAGAAGCTTGACCATGATAAGAGAGATTTTCAACAACACTGTGGCTTAAATTGGGAAGATTATACATAGTCACATAAAACAGCTGTCCAAACCTCATTGTTGTAGGGGATATGGATAAGGATGCAGAAAAAAACAGCATTCTTTTTCATCTATGAACACTAACTATTCATTTGCTCCAACGGATTATTCTGCTAGGATCTGTGAAACATCTGTCTGATAGTCCATCTAGCACAACTGCTGCTACTGGAGATTCTTTGATGAAGGATTTAATGGAGGAAAAAACAGCTGGACTGAATATATAAATCCACCGTTACTTTGAAACAGCAGTGGCAGGTAATAAAACATGGAAGTAACTAGATATTCAGTTGAAATTTTGAAGAATGCTATTTTCCTTTTCATCATGAAATAGTAGTTGCTTCTGATAAAGTAAATAAATTGCATTATAACATTGCTATACAAATTGTGAAATTAGCAGCTTATCCTACAACTATTGACAAATGTATTGTGTAAGGGGCTAAAATTTGTCCCAGTGATTATTCCTATGGCGAGTTGTTTTGGCTGATATTTATGTTCATCAGAAAACTACAAGCTGAATATTTTTTGACTTAAAATAAAGTAAAGACTGCTAATTGTAGTTTTGTTACCGTTGTACATAATGACAGTTATGATGTTACTGTTATTTTTTCATTATGCCCATTATCTGATGTCTCACTTCATAGTGCTTGTGTTGTTTTTACTACAAGCAGGCTAATGCTGTTAATTGACATTTTAATATTTGTTTACTTCAACTGAATAGTTATAAGGTCTTTGAAAATGTTTCAACTTTTTGTCCTTTAATCTGCAGTGCTCACAATAATATGTATGTAAAATCATCAATTTGATGGATTAAAAAATTCTTTATGGGAACAAAAAGCTATCGATAAAATTTAACAAACAAACGTGGGATGCACTGAAGGACTTGGGGATTATAGGTTAGGACATTTGGTGATTAAATAGGAAGACAATAGAAGCAATATTGTTTTGAAGGACTGCTCATAATATTGAGAGATGTGTTTAAAATTGTTGGCAGATTATTTCACTTATCAAGTGCTGGAAAGTAATCCAGCTGATTGTATTTGTGAATTTTGTCTTTTCAGCTTTTCCCGGTTAGGGGTCGCCACAGTGGAACTCTGGTCCGCTAATGATTGGCAGTAGATTTTTATGGTGCCAAGTTGCCAGCCCGACGCCCAACCTTCAACGAAGGCATGCCCATCCACGCATGTCTTTCGAATGCCACTCGACTGCGGGGAGGACATGCAGACTCCACACAGAAGGCACTCCAGCCGAGAATCGAACAGGAGAACCTCTTGCTGTGAGGAAACAACGCTACTGCTGCACCACCGCGGCTTATATTAATATTACAATGATATTTTGCTGTAGGGATATTTTCCTCTGAGCAATGGCAATCATTACAGCCAGTTAATTTGCTAGTCCCTCTTCCTCTTTCCAGTAGGAATGCGGGATTCTACTATGAGAAACATTTAAAAACAGAACATCAAAATGATGGAATAATATAAATACATTATCAAAATGACAATGCAAAATTTGTAGACTTTAATGAACTATATTACAAAGTTCTGCCATAAAACGTAATTTATTTTTGCTTCTGAAAAAGGGAAATGTAAGATGCATGTAATCTTTCTTTAAATTATTGTTGGCACTTGTATGTTGGTCATTTAGTGTGATTTTGTGTGTATTAGACAGCTTCATAAATCACATATGATGAGGGGGGGGGTTCAGAAAATTGTGTGAAGGGACAAATCAAATGTAGAAATCGGGACAAACCTCCAAACATAGGTGCATCATGTGCAGGGGTAAATCAGGCCTGAAAAAAGAGAAGTCTGAACATAGGTTAGAAGAGCAATGTAACAAAATATTTTTTTCCCCCTAAATCTGTTTCCCCAGCTGCTTGCAGACAGTCATACCCTCCCCAGTCAGACTTATCCTCATTCATTCCCTAAGGATATGGGGGCATCCCTCGAAATCCCAGGGGGAGAACCATTGGGTGGGGGAGTAATTTCATTCAGGGAACCATTGGAAAGTTAGTGCTATTGCCAGCATCCCGGCAATGACAACATGTGTTTATTAACCTAGCTCACTCCCCTGGTGGTGATGTGGATACTTACATCACTGCAAGGACTCCCTACATCCCTGACTCATGTGCATGCATGATGCTGCACGTGTGCCTGTCAACGGCTACCATCACTGACTTGAGTGGTCATACCCACACTTGTATGCAGTCTAGCCCCTACAAGTGCCCTGTTTCTACCCACCAGCTGAGGCCTGTTCATCTAATAGAACAGAGGCTACAACTGGACTGAGACCCACTGATTCTCCTCCCAAGATGGGTACACCCATCCTCCCTTGCCTGCATTGTCAAACACCTAAGCTGCTACTCAGACTCAGGTTACCTGTACCATACTCAGGGCTTCAGCCCTCTATGCAACTGGTGCAGGCACGGGGCACTATAACAGAGAACAAAACTATACTACTCTCTTATTGTTTCAAATGCTGACACCCTTGGATAAGAAAGAAGTGTCTTGTGTTTATAAAGACAAAACTTGCTAGCTTTTATTTCATTTTGTTTCAGTACAACAGCCAAATATATTGGTCAGAATGGCTTGTGAGAAATGGGGATCATTAAATGGATACACATCATGCAACTGCAGTCACAATGCAGTAGTAGACAATATGCAGCCAGTCACAGCAATTGCTTGCAGACTGAAACAATAGATGACTTGTAGGGGCATTCTCTATCAGGTTTGTGATGCGGCTGATTTGCACATTTATGTAGGCAGCAATTCACAGATTTGTGAAGCCAATAGTTTGTATAGATTCCTGAAGTGAATGAGTTGCACCTTTGTGCAATATAGTCTGTTAAGCCAAACAAACAAACATAATTAAGTGTGCAGTAATGATGAAAGACCTAATGCAGACAAAGACATCAAGTCTGACAATTCTTTTGATATTTTTGGACAATATGTTAACTTTGTTACAGGACCTGTAGTCATCCCACAAAATTTTGTTCTGCACACAAAGTGACACATTGAAATATAAATTATGAAAGATACAGTGCTTTCTGGATGGCCAGATGAGAAGAAAAAATGTTCACTTACCATCCAATTGCATTAAACTTTCTATTATGAAATTCAGATTTCACAAGAACTGTTTAAATCTAAGAAAGTGATTTATGAAACCAATTTTGTTAGAAAATATTAGAGAAAGAATCATTATAAACACATCTGGATGCAGTCACATGCAGAGAAAGAACATGTGGCATACAATTTTGGCCAAGTGCACCTTATCAGATTGAAATAATGGTAAAAATTGTGAGATCCACAACATGTTTCTTAGGAGTAATGCCCAAATATGCAGTGAAACAAGCCGTGGAGCAAATTATTTGTTCCATTTCAAGGACAGTTCAGATCGTATTTCTGTTGAGTAGTTGAGGTTCCCTGCAGTCATAAAGGTATGTGTCACATCCTTTTCAATCATTATGCTTTTTCAACCACTCCTTTCATGTCATGGGATTCCAGCTGTCATTATATGTCACAAGCTTCTTGGTTGTTGATGAGGAGGAGAATGAAGACATAATTAGCTACCACGTCACAATTGTTGCAGTCATAGCTCATACCAAATGTAAAAACTGACAAGGCAAATAGCTCAAGTAAAGCAGAAATCCTTGACAACTCAGCCAAAGTAGTGAATATATGAATCTAAAGCTCACAAGACAAACAATCAGGGCAGCAAGAAGCTGGTGTGAGTAAACAAGCTGATAGACTAAGGTCATACACAACTGACCAAAGATGGGTAGTTGCTACAATAGTGGATGTCTGTACAAGACAAAACTGGCTTCAGCCAGAGATATGACTTACTAAAGAGAATAACGTTAAACAAAAATGGCCATCACTCAATTTGGCTTGAAATTATTTATTTAACATTTGTTTACCGGGAAAGTCCTATTTGGAGCGAAGCCAATTTTCAGCAGAAGCCCAGGGAGAAATGCTCCAGATGCATGTCTTTATAACATGGAAGGAAACCGGAGCACCCAGAGAAAACCCACACGAATGCAGGGAGGACATGCAGACTCAGCACAGAAGGAACCCCAGCCAAGAATTGAAACAGAGAACCTCTTGCTGTGAGGCAAAAATGCTAATACTGCACCATCCACAAAATATTTATTAAATCCAGAATACGGGGGAAGTAGATAAATTCAAAGCAAACCAGTTTCGGCAACAGGCTTTATCAGTGCTTTCACAAAATACGTCTATAAAAAAAAACACTCTCCCTTAAAGTAACAGTAACCTGATAGTTTTTTTTCAAACTATATTAAAGATATTACATTATTTTGGAACCTTCACTATGATTTGTTATATCATTCATATAAATAGTGAAGGGCAGTGGACCAACTACTGCTCCCTAAGGCACATCTGCATTAATTGATAAGAAGCTGCAAATTACATCATTCCTTTTTACAGCTTATGTGCTATTTGACATATAGTCTCTGACCTTCTATGACCTCCATTAGCCTAATATAGGAAACTGTATCAAATGCTTTAGAGGTCAAACAGGATAGCTCTGATAAATTTTCCATGGTTAGTTTTAGTGACTATTTCATAATAACTTTAGCAAAATCATCATTTTTTAGCAAACTTACAAAATAGCACCTGTAGGTGTTCATGGACTTCATGATGTAGACATTTAAGATACTAAGCCTGGAGTTTTTTTTCCTACCCCCCCCCCCCCCCCCACCTCCAGAAGACTTGCCTGATGACTCTTTTACCTGCACTTAATTGGCCTTTCTGTTCTACTTAGGGCAAAAGCCAAACATCCTCAGATGAGGTGAAAACCCCACAATCTATTTGTTCCTGTCTGCAAAGCCTAATCAACCATTTTTTCCCATTTTGGCAAGAGTGAGATTGTACAGAGTTTGTCAAATTCATTTCCTGAGGAATGGCCCACCAAACCTCTTAACCTCTCAGCTTTCATAATCATTACAGCAGGCCCAAATCATACCACTCAAAATGTGCATATATGTAAATTCACACCCCTGGAGTTGAGGGCACAAATGTGCACATCTACCCTTTTGTTAGGTACAACTTATAAAATTAGACCCCTTGTGGTGCTAATGGATGCACGCCTACATGGCTGTTCCAGAACAATATATCTGTACTGCACTGTAAAAAGATACACATGCCTGTTTCTTTGGCTTTCTGTAAGTCCCAGTAGTAACTATAGTTTAGTTAGTAGAATTAGTATAAACTTTGTATATTTTTATTTGCTCACAACGTGGTTGGGGAACTTTCAATAAACACACATTTATGTTGTGGATAAATAAGAACACAGAAGACATCTGAGCTTAGAACTGGACCTTAGCTCCAAATATTTCTAACAAAGCCAGACAGCCTAAAATTTTCATGCCCATCTGGCCCATTTTTAATGTGATTCCTCCATTCTTCTAAAATAAATGCTCATTTCAGTTCTTTACAATATGCAAACTCATTTAGAGCAACATTCTAAATCTGTCATCTAACCAAAATATTGCCTATAAAGTTTTCTATTTTTTGCATAAAACATATTGCATTTTTCACTGCTGTTTACTCCCTGCTTATGATTACATTATAAAAGATTTGCAATGTATAGTTACACACACAACCAACAATGCATACCTCTTAGACGTATGCTTGAGATCAGCTGAATGTATGAATACATAAATAATGGCCTAGAAATGTATTCCAGTTAGTTGCTCTAAGAATCAGACTTCTCAAACTGCCTGTATTTTACATTACTATCTTCATTTCTAGTTTACCCCTGCACATGATGTACCTATAGTTTTTTTGGGGAGTATCCCTGTTTTCAGGCCTGATTTACTCTTTCACACAATTTTCTGAACAACCCCCATTTCATTGTGATCTTTAAAGGTGTCAAGTGCACAGAAAACCACACTACATGACCGACATACTAGTGACACCAATAATTTAAACAAAGAGGACACACATCTTCCATCTTCCTTTTTCAGAAGCAAACATAAATTACCTTGTATGTTAGAATTTTACAATACAGTTCATTACAATCTACAGGTTTTGCATTGTCTCTGATAACGTGCTTATATTTTTCTATCGTTTTTGTCATTCTGCTTTTTAATGTGTTCCTGAGTAGTCTCCCACATTCCTACTGGAAGCAGTAAGAATGGTGTGCTTTATGATATTCAGATGTTATGCTAATTAGATGTCCCATTTTAGGCGGGCTGTACATTTTTTTCAAAGGCCTCTGTTTTTATTTTCAATGTCTGCAGCTTGAGGGGTATTGCCAGAATCATACAGTTCAATCCCTTCAGCTTATCTCCAGAATCAAAGACAAAGACCCAAAGTCAGGAACAGATTTTTAAATCTTGCTCTTACATACTTAGAAATGAGCTAGAATAAGAAGCTTTGTATTAGCAAGCATCTTCTGAATGGCGTGAAGTCTGAAACTCACATCTATTATTAATTAATGACTGCAATCCACAACAATTTGCCAGAAAAATTACACATTTTATGAGGAACAGATCAAAATACCCATCAATGTCTTTGCTCAAGAATTCTGGACAAAGCCAAAAATACATTACTCTAATTCACTTAAATATTAATGGAACAGTAGGTATTGCTTCAGCATGCATTTTCTGAGCAATACGAAGTATGATATTATCAACTTGCTGTAACTGTTAGTGATTTACTGGAAGATAAACTTTTATGAGGGACAAAGTGAAAATATAAGACAAGATCAGCAACATTTTGCAAAATCAGAGACAGATGACAGGCAGAACAATATCTCTGTGGTGCTCTGCCACACACACACACACACACACACACACACACACACACACACACGCACGCACGCACGCACACACACACACACACACACACACACACACACACACACACACACACACAGATGCCCACTAAACACTGGTTGGTAATGTTTTTTTTATATGGCACAGTGTCAGTTAACTTTAAAAAGACCATTCATTGCTAGAGAGCTTCTCTGCTACTCGTCCATTTTGACAGTGACAAACTCCAGAAATCTCTCTCTCATTTAGCTCTTCAGTCAAGCCAATGAAAGAGAAGAAAGTGGATCTGTCTCACACCAAAGAAGAAAAGCAGAGTAGACACAGATTTAGAAAGCAGAATTGGAGCACTCTGCCAAATGTAATGCAGTTGAAAAGTTTGTAGCCTATCCATCCCACCCAAAGGCAGCCAACTGGCTCATAATCACTGCCTAGTTGGGAGAAGGAGGAGGAGGTATGTTACCAGACATGCCTAACCTTTTCCAGTTCTGCAGAGAGAACTCTACACTGACTGTGTGATCCAACCTTAGCATTAAAAGTGAGGAATAAACTCAAACCACTGCTACTTATCACCAATCCCATAGGCCTTGCAGCCTGCCCCCCAAGGATGAGTGAGCTGGCATTGGCTACTCAAGCTCATCCTCTTCTGCTTGGTCCCTCAGGCCCCCATCCTGCTAATCGAACATGAGTTGTCTGGGCTGCAGTGAAGGATTCATCTCTCTATGCCACAGGGCTGGTTTATTCTGGAAATGTTGTCCCAAAACATTAATGATTGCTGAAATTGTGTTTCTGCATGTCAATGGACTTCCCCATTAGTTTACTAGTGATAACATTTTACACCAGACTTGTAAAAAGCTGTTTGTGGGAATTATCACATAAAAACTGTATTGAGCATGTATATTTCAGTCCCAAAAGGTGACTGTTTTGCATCTAATTTCCCACAACCAGTTAGAGATCTCTTTTTCTGATGGAACTGCACAACGAAACTTCAGACTTCTATTCATAGTTCCTTAATATTCTGAATGTTTTGTTCAAAACTTTTCTTAATTAGCAAAGTTATGAGTTTGTGTTTAATCTGATTATCAGTTGCTTATAACTATGAAATTCAGAAGTTTTACTTCAGCTCTAGAAAATGTATCTGTTGTGTTTCACAGAGTTCATGATGTAGAATCCTAATATCATTATTCTGAATTTCCTTCCTCCCAAATATTAATTATTGACCTTAGGCACTGACAAATGAATGCCATTTCTGCTTCTGTTTCAGGGTAGTTCTAACTTGGCCCATGAACTTGTTCTCATTTCTGAACTCTATTATCTGCTTGACCTCTTGGGTTACAACCCATACTAGGGTTGACAATGAAGGGCCTCTATGAACTATCAGTAATTATAGGCACAAATGACAAAAAGTGGATATGCATGAGTGAGAAAAAGAGGATATTTTTGGTCTTCACTATGCATTATTCTTGGAGAGAGAATCGTTCACATGTTGTCCTTGCATGGAGACACAATGTGCAAAATGGCAGTATTTGCTTAAATATGCATAATATATGCAAGGCCTTCATGCATACAATGTATTTAGACATAGCTAAGGTCATTTGAAGTATTTACTACTCTGATTACCAAAAGGGATGAAGGATTTTCTGAATATGTGTAATTTTTCTTTCTACCTTGCCATTACAGGGCTTGACTTTGTACTTTAGTTTTCAGTGTTCAGTTGAAAATTGTACTAGGTTTACTAAGATTAATTGTATCTAATTTCAATGGCATGAGATTATTTAACCCCAAAATGTGCATTTCTCATCTTTGAATTTTTATCCATGGGATATTAACTTGTCCTTTATCATGGCTTAAGTGCAAAGTGATGTGACATTGTTTCATGGTCAATATAACGTGGTTGATCAGTATAGGATGTATCATACATTTTCAAACACTCTTTTATCCATGAATGTGGGATAATATCAAATGCTTCTTTGTAGTCAATCCATGCCATACTTAGATTCTTCCCCTTTTTACAGATCTCCACTATGTCTTTATTTAGCAACAAATGATCCTTTGTTCCATATGACTTTCTTTTATTGACCTTTTGTTCTACTGCCATAATTGAGTTTTCTTCTAAATGACTATAAACTCTGTCAGCATCAATTCCTGTGTATAGTTTATACCTCATCGGAAGGCAAGTTATTGGTCTATAATTTTTGGGGTAGCTTGCAGGTTCACTCTTAAGTAGAAGCATTGTTTTACCTTTTGTTAGCCAGGTTGGTGTCTGTTAAGAGTGTGCATATAAATAGTTCTTACTCATGGCTAGGTCTTCATGCAAAGATGTTAATACTTTTAACCAAAAGTTAGGCACTGCATCTGGGCCTGGGGTTTTCCATTTAGAGGCTTTTCTTAACTTTGTTTCAATCTATCTGGCTGTTACTTCATCCCATTTCATATCCTGTACCTTTCAACTTCTTATTCTTTCTTTTACTTCTTTTATCCATTTAGGAATCTTTGTTGTATTCCACAGGATCTTCATAAATACTTCAACAAAATGCATCTATTTCTTCTTTTATTTGGCGGTCTTTCATTTCCTTTTGCCTTGTTTCCCAATTCTCTATAAAACTTTTTTGGGTCATCACTAAATTGCCTAGTTTGTACTTTTCTTTTATATTTATATGTGTGTCTTGTAAGTTTTTCTAGTTTATTTGTGATAGTGTATGATAGATCCTGATCTGTTCTAATACTGCGCATTGCTTTTATCACATCTATCTTTCTTAGTATTTTTGTTGATCTATTCCCTCTTCTATTGTCTTCTATCATTGACACTTCTTGTCTTAATTGCTTTATAGTTTTCTCTATTCGCTACTTCCATGATGGTATTCAATTTCTCCCCTTCCTTTCCCTCGCTACCCTGTGTTCTTGTGGTAGAACTTTATCAGTTATTAATTTAACTGCACAGTAATATATCCTGTTTACTTCTGTTATATTGCATGGATCTCTACTGGCAGTCCTAATTACTGCATTCATTTTTTTATTAGACTTCTGACTTATTGGGTTTCATTGACCTACTGCACTCTATTTCTCTCATTGATCTTAATATATCGATCCATGTCTATTAAATCAAGCAACTCTTCTGTTAGCTCATTTTCTTCCAAACTTAGGGCACCTCCCTTGTTTTCCATTTCCTATGGGCATTCTATAGAAAGTTCTATTATCGTCCTGTGGTGCCTTCTCTTCAATTTCATCCTATGCCATCGTTGCTTAGTCATATGGGAACTCACTGGCCTGTCACTCCTCAACATTGACTACATCAGAGTTTCCACAAAGTCCTTTTCCTTTCCTTGCTGCCCAACTACAAGGGAACGTTTATACTGGTTTCCTGTGGAAGGCTCTAAAATATATCTCTTATGGCACGTGACAAATTGTTTCCTGTTCCACTGGTTTCTCCTTAATTTGGATATCCATTGCTCTATCCTGTTGTGGTGCTTTCTGCATTAGATTTTCTACACTGACTCCTTCACTCACTCGAGGGGTCACTAATCAAAACAGTGATGCTCTCAAAGTCATAAAGCACAATGTTTTATTTATTTATTTATTTTTGCAATGAACACGTCCCCACAACCTGACCTGACGTCTGTGTCTCAGTATATATATATATATATATATATATATATATATATATATATATATACACACACACACAGTTCCTTTTTCCAATTTTCTGCACGAGATCGGGGTGTCACTTCAACAGTGAAAATCACCTAGAGTATATATATATATATATATGTACATATACACTTATATGTATACACACACACACACACACACACACACACACACACACACACACACACACTCACACTGTATCTGAAAAGCCACAAACTCTGAGATGAAGGAGAAAAGTGATCAAAACACAACACTCACCTTCTTGCTCTTCTCTAACTGCTATTATACCTTTCCATAATGATATTCTGAGGTAAGTCAGCTGTGGACCAACAAACGATAGGTTTGCCACTGAACCACATCACCAGTGGACTGACACTGTCATTCTCAAGGTTGGTAGCTCCATTTATTAAGAGATTGCACTTCCCCTTCCAGGATGTTTTGAATTGTACCACTGGTTGCACATGGGGTTATTCACAACAATATATTTTTATTATTAGGAAAGACTATAATTCTGTTTTAATTATAATAACAATTAGTATAAATCAGTATTTAAGATGATAAATCAAGAAGTAGAAAGTTGCTTTCCAAATAATACTGTAGAAAAAAACTCATATTTATTTTATTAGTTAAAAAAAGTTGCTAAGAGAACATTTGGCCTTAAATAAATCTTTTATTATACATTTATTATACATTTTATTTAGATGTGCAATCTTATTCTTCATGCAGTATAACTCTGGTTAAATAAATATGAGCTTAAAACTGACTGAGTACTGTTTTGAGCTATAGATCAGTCCAGCTGCGGTATCTATCCAGATGAATTTTATTCAGCACTGTGAAATGTTAATTAAAGAATCAATGTGGGAATCATTGACTCATACATAAGTAAAACCAAATGCTAATGGTGTGCCACCTGATTGCAGAAATCAGTTGAAACAAATCATTAATAAAAATGATGATTTATCTGTGATAGGCTCTACTAATTTGAAATAATTATTTCATATGTCTGTTTTTTTAAAGGAGTAAATTAACTCATCATTTTTGAACCTTTTTTAACTGTGACTTGGACTATAATTCATGTTTTATATATGTGTGTGTGTGTGTGTGTGTGTGTGTGTGTGTGTGTGTGTGTGTGTGTGTATTTGTATATATATATATATATATATATATATATATATATATATATATACACACACACACAGATGTACACAATTTATACAGTGTAAAGTGCCCCAGATACTTGGAAGATGGGAAGAAACTGGTGTACCTTGAGAAAACCCACCAAGACATGTAGAAAAAATGAAAACTCCACACAGACAGTGACTGGATTTACCATTCTGCCCCTCTAATATCTTCAGCATGTACTACTGATTTACATTTCTTATGCTTTATAGTAAGAATGTGCCTATGTAGGCTGTATATAACCTGACAACAAACCCATCCACCCATGCTTTGATCTGTCTGCAAAGGAATAAAGTAAGCCTGTTACCAAAATAAATGTAAAAATGAACAAAAGCCTGTAAGATTAGCAGCAAGCTGCAGCCACACCTGGAATTCATTTATCATGCCAAAGGCCATATGAATATGTGTTCTGCAATGAGTCAACAGTAATGCAGTAAATCTGCTAAAGCTCTTAGTGTAGCACTCAAGGAAAGTAGTTTATTTTACATTGCAAGTGCCATGGCAAAATACGTTTCGAAGTTCTGTAACAAATAAGAAAAGAAAGGAAAGATTTCTGGCATCCCCATCTCTTGGGAGGAATTGAACAGCACAGAAATTACAGACGGCAGAAAATGTTACCACTTTGCCCTAACAAAATTTCAGATCTGATGTTGTCAGTTTTCATTCTATCCTCAACTGTTGGGTTCGGATCAAAACCTCAGATCTGACTCAGCCGTTACTAAAGCTTTTGGAACCAAAAAGCCCTCAAGCTTCTTTCTTACGCATAGTGCACCAACCCCTAACATACCTCAGATCTTGTTTACCACTTTTCGTGAAAAATGTGGTTGTCATGGCTCTTGAGTTCCATTGTTCAGTATTTCAGATAAATTTATAGTTAGTCTTTTTCTATCACTACTAATCTTGTACTATTAGTATATCTTTTATTACCATTGTTGGTATATTTTTCATCTCCCCTCTACACAGTAGTGTATTCTGCATTATCATTGTTGGTAATTGCTATACCCTTTTTACCATCTCTATTTCTTAAAAAAATGTCTTCTTCTTCTGTCTGTTTTTGCCTTTAGAATGGCAGAGAAGGGACCTTCAAGTTTTAAAAAGTGTTCCAAGTATGGGCATAAGTTACCTATTTTGGATGCCTACAGTCTCTGTTTCATTTGCTCAGGCCCTCAACACCTTCAAGAAGACTGCAGTATCTGCCATAAATTTAATCCACAGGCATTGGTGGATAGAAAAAATAAATTAATATTAAAAGGTATGTTGTCTTCTTCCTTCAGAAAGAGGCTATCACAAGGGCTCAATCCCCCACGCAAAAGACTAAAAATCCAAATCTACTGCTCCTTCAACTTCCTCAGCTCCATCCTCTGAGCTTTCTAGGAAATGGTCCAAGTCAGATTCAAGGATGCCTATACCTCTTCCCCCTGGATCCAAAAAAAATGAGGTCATCGGATTCGACATCCTCAGATATGACTAAAAAAAACATAAGATCAAACTGCTAAAGATCCTATAATTTTGCCTAGGATCTAGTATTCACCATTAGTCAGTCCTCTGGCTTCTAGGATGCCTTCCCCTTTCCAAGAGGGCCGTCATGCAAAATACCCTTCCTTTACATCATCTCATTCATCTAGGAGTTTGATGAAAGGAGTCCGAATGGAGAGATGAAAGGGTTCCAAATGGAGAGATGAAAGGGGTTCTGAATGGAGATACAAAAAGTCAGCAAGCAAAGGAGAGTAGTAGTGCTGAAACTGAATTCATCGCCAAGTCTTGGTGAGTACCTTCACGAGGTGGACCCTGTTTTCACAAAATCTCACCAAGGTGATATTGATGTATAGACTGTATTTATATAGCATATATCATGGACAGAAGTGGGTCAAAAATTAAAAGAGATAGCTGGGTGCACAAGACCCAGGACAAAAAAGTGCCCAATCCTTGTAGGCACACTGGTGCCAGGATTGGAAAAAATGACAGTGTAGAATCCTCAAAATACAGAAACATTCCTATAATGGGGCCAGGCCAGGTCCAGGGGGAGGATGACCCCCATTGTAGAAGGAAGTAGCAATCCACAAAAATCACAAAAACTGATAGGTCAAAGAAGAGCCATAAAAGACAATAGAGTGGATTATTGAGGATAAGAAAGAAATTATGCATTGTTGCTATTATGCCAAAAGCCCATAATTTCCAGACACAAGATATACAAAATGAATAAGAAAGAAATTAGAGGGAAGAAAAATACTTCTGTAAGAAAAACTGTCAGAAGCTTCAAATTAAAATTTACATTCACTAATACAACAGATTTGTGAAAAACAGTATATAGATCAAGAAACTTCAATCTGTTTGGAAAAAGAAGCATCTGAAGAAGTGCAAAAATATAAACAACAAAACCTAGAGATATTTGCAAAGTTTAAAAAAGAAATATGGACATGTGAAAGAAAGAGAGATTTGATATTGTGCAATATTTATGCAAAGGAGAAAGCCAAATTAATCAATATAAAGAAGGCAGCCCCAAAAATATTTGAAGAGAAATACAGACAAAGCATCCGGATATGAAAAATTTCACAATAAAAAAATAATATCACAAAGATGGAATGTAGAAAAGAAGATTAGTGAATTAGAAGTTTAAAAAATAGAAATTGAAGTTATGGAGTGCCTGCGAAGTCAAGGATTTGGTGTAGAAGGTCTAACACAGGTTACGTCACAGCATGATGGAGTGAGTCCCCAAAGTAAGGAGAAACAGGAAGATCAGGAGACATCTGAAGAAGAAACATGGACATGGGAAAGAAAAAGAGATTTAATATGCTGTAATATTTATGCAAAGGAGAAAACAAAACTAACCAATACAAAAAGAGCAGCATCAAAGATATTTGAAGAGAAATACAGGCAAAGGAATCCAGACATGGAAAACTTTACAATGCAAAAAATAAGAAGACAAAGTGGAAAAGTAGAAAAGGAGATTAGTAATGGAGAAGTTAAAGAAACAGAAACTGAGGTTATGGAGTATCTGCAAAGTGAAGGATTCAGTGTTGGAAATCGAATGCAGAAAGCACCACAACAGGATAGAGCAATGGAGATGCAAATTAAGGAGAAACCAGTGGAACAGGAAACAATTTGTCACGTGCCATAAGAGAGATATTTTGGAGCCTTCCACAGGAAACCAGTATAAACGTTCCCCTTTAGTTGGGCAGCAAGGAAAGGAAAAGGCATTGTGGAAACTCTGATGTAGTCAATGTTGAGGAGTGACAGGCCAGTGAGTTCCCATATGACTGAGCAACGATGGCATAGGATGAAATTGAAGAGAAGACGCCACAGGATGATAATAGAACTTTCTATAGAATGCCCACAGGAAATGGAAAACAAGGGAGGTGCCCTAAGTTTGGAAGAAAATGAGCTAACAGAAGAGTTGCTTGATTTAATAGACATGGATCGATATATTAAGATCAATGAGAGAAATAGAGTGCAGTAGGTCAATGAAACCCAAAAAGTCAGAAGTCTAATAAAAAAATGAATGCAGTAATTAGGACTGCCCGTAGAGATCCATGCAATATAACAGAAGTAAACAGGATATATTACTGTGCAGTTAAATTAATAACTGATAAAGTTCTACCACAAGAACACAGGGTAGCGAGGGAAATGAAGGGGAGAAATTGAATACCATCATGGAAGTAGCGAATAGAGAAAACTATAAAGCAATTAAGACAAGAAGTGTCAATGATAGAAGACAATAGAAGAGGGAATAGATCAACAAAAATACTAAGAAAGATAGATGTGATAAAAGCAATGTGCAGTATTAGAACAGACCAGGATCTATCATGTACTATCGCAAATAAACTAAAACTTTCAGCACAGGAGGAAAAACTTAGAAGATACGCAGATAAATATAAAGGAAAAGTACAAAATAAGTAATTTATTGATGACCCGAAAAAGTTTATAGAGAATTGGGAAACAAGGTAAAAGGAATTGAAAGACCGCCAAAAAAAGAGGAAATAGATACATTTTGGAGACGTATCTATGAAGATCCTGTGGAACATAACAAAGATGCTAAATGGATAGAAGAAGTAAAAGAAAGAATAAGAAGTTTAAAGCTACAGGATATGAAATGGGATGAAGTAATCCCAGAGAGATCAAAACAAAGTTAAGAAAACCCTCTAATTGGAAAACCCCACGCCCAGATGCAGTACCTAACTTTTGGTTAAAAGTATTAACATCTTTGCAAGAAGATTTAGCTATGAGTAAGAACTGTTTATATGCACACCCCAAACAGACACCAACTTGGTTAACAACAGTGAAAACAATGCTCCTACTCAAGAGTGAACCTGCAAGCTACCCTCAAAATTATAGACCAATAACTTGCCTTCTGATGATGTATAAACTATACATGGGAATTGATGCTGACAGAGTTTATACTCATTTAGAAGAAAACTCAATTATGGCAGTAGAACAAAAGGGCAATAAAAAGTCATATGGAACAAAAGATCATTTGTTGTTAAATAAAGTCATACTGGAGAACTGTAAAAAGGGGAAGAATTTAAGTATGGCATGGATTGACTATAAAAAAGTATTTGATAGTATCCCATATTCATGGATAAAAGAGTGCTTAAAAATGTATAAGGTGCACCCTACACTGATCAACTACATTACAGTGACCATGAAACAGTGGCAGACCACTTTGCAATTAAGCCATGATAAAGGACAGATTATTATCCCAGGGATAAAAATTCAAAGGGGGATATTCCAGGGTGACTCTCTGTCACCGTTACTATTCTGCCTTGCCCTTAACCCATTAAGTTGTTTACTTAACAGCTTAGGCCATGGCTATAATCTGGCTCCTAGAAAACAACAAAGTGTAAAGACTTTTCACCTTCTCTTTGTCAATGACTTAAAACTGTATAGCTCATCAGATAAGGAACTGAAAGCACAGTTGCAGGTTGTCAAAACTTTTTCAGATGATATAAGAATGTCATTTGGTCTTGAAAAGTGTGCAAAGGAAACCTTTAAAGTAGGAAAACTGCAGCACCAGGAAAACATCAGTTTGGGACAAGAATGTGATATAAAAGAACTTGAGCAAGTGGGAGTGTATAAATATTTGGGAACTGATGAAGGATCAACAATAAAACATGAATAAATATGAATAAAACTTAGTAAAGGATACTTTAGAAGGCTTAAATTAATTCTGGAAGCAGCATTGACATCTAGGAACAAAATCCAAGCTATAAACCAATTTGTTCTTCCTGTCCTAACTTACAGTTTTGGAGTGATTGACTGGCCCCAAAACATGTTGTATAGATTAGATAGGAAAACAAGAAGGATGCTTCATGCTCACCAAATGATTTATAAAAATCAGTGCATACCAAAATTATATATTCCCTGTTCCGAAGGAGGGATGGGTCTCCTTGAAATTGATTACATGTATAGATCTGCAGTTGTGGGACTCTTCACATATCTGCTAACCTCACAAGGCCCAAATGTAGTGAAAGTTTTGAAACATGAGGAGAATAAATCTAAGATCACTTCTTTGCTTAATTTAGCAGAAGCATATTGGCGTCAAGCAGGAATGGAAATCAAACCAGATGTAAATAAAAATCAGGCAGCAACTGAATGTGCCAAAAAAACAAAAGAAAGAATATAAGGTGAAGGACCAGATGAGAAGCCAAGAAATGTGGAAAAAGCATAAATATAGTTACAAGTATAGAACACATCTGGAAGACTCTCATGTTGATCAGGAACAAATGCAGGAATGGTTAAGGAGAGGCGAATTTAACCCAAGAGATGAAAGGTTAATATTGGCAGTCCAAGACAGTGGGCTACATGCACGCTGGTTTACAAAGTCCATTGAACATGTTGGGAGAAAAAGACAAATGCAAGTTTTGTAAAACCAAATTGGAAACAGTCGCACACCTTGTTGCTGGTTGTGACACACTAATGGCAGAAGGACTATATACTTAAAGGCATAATAATGTGGCAAGACTGTTGCACTGGGAATTGTGCAAACATTATGGTACTGACGTGACTGAAAATCACTGGAAACATGAGCCACAAAGCATCATAGAAAATTATGAAGTGTATATCACATGAGATCACCCATTACCAACAGTTCAAAAGATAGATTCTAGAAAACCTGATGTAGTGGTTCAAGGAAAGAAGACACAAGTAGCATTGATCATTGAAATCACTACACCCAGTGACTACAGTGTCATGGGTTCTTATTAAATGATCGAAGATGCATTCTTTTGAATGCATCTTGATCAAACTTGAAAGCACGAAAAGGCAAAATAGCGAAACGGCATATAAGCAAATTCTTTCCCTGGGAAAGAAATCGCTTGGCTGCTTCCATTACTTTGCCATTTTCATGACTGTAGTGCGATCTCAGAGTTGGTATATTTAAGTAGGAGTGTGTGTGTGAATGACATAGCCTTTATGTAATGTTTTAAATTTTTTTTTTTTTTTTTTGCGGAACAACGATTTTTTTTCCCTTGGAAAAAAATTGCTGTTTTAAGCTTTCAAGATTGTAAGCTTTCACTTACATGGGTTAGATAAATCATCGTTCATTTTTTTAAGCATTGGATGATTTAACATAGACACTGTCTTGCATACAGAAAGACACAAAGTCATAAAATATCAGGCAGAATTGAGAGCAATGTGGAAGAAAGATACCCAGACAGTTCCAATAGTAGTAGGAGCAACGGGTTTTGTAAAAAAGAATCTGCAATTGTATAGGATATGTTACCAATCTATGTAACCCCATACGAATTGTAGGAGTTATTACTGGGCACATTACGGGTGCTGCGAAGAGCACTTTTGGCTGACATCAAAGATTGAAACAATACTAATTTCATGAACTTTAATCATACTTTGACTTAGGGTTTGGGGTTTATTCCCATCATAGTATTAGAAACCCAAAAGATTTGGAGAAATTGAAAAGAATTTGACCAAAGCGGATGTGGATGGAATGATGAGGAAGTTTTTCTCGGCACAAATCCAGACGAGTGTGTTATCGGCACCTACCAGTTCAGTTCAGGTAGTCCATCCATTGATCACTTCATCCCACACTCCTTCTTTGATTCCCTTGGTTGCTTCAGAGTCCCTGGATCTAGGTCTTCCAGGTCTATCAGTCTCGAATCTGCAGATAACTTTTTCATCGGATCTGAAGCTGACTCTGAGTGCCCTGGCTCTGACTTTTTCAGATCCGGAGGACTCTTGGAGCCAGAGCCTTCATGTTGGATCTGAGGTGCTGGAGTCGATTCTGTGGGTTTTGGAGCCATCTGTGTCTTGGGGCTTCAGCACTGAATAGCTCAGCTCCAACTTCCTCCTCAGGGAGACTGCTTTCAGGACAGGAGGGGACAATGGTCCAGAAGCCTGCCTTCTCGGCTCCGAGGGCCTCTCTCACTCTGAGGTAGTCAGCCTTCAAAGTTGTGAAGAGGGTTTTCTCTGCTTCAACAGAACTTTTGGATCCAACCCCCCCCAGATTTGTAATCCACCTCCCAGATGTCTCTGCACTTAGAGCTTCATCATTCGATGCCACAAGGGCAGCCAGCCCAAGACTTCCAGACTACCCAGCAGGGTATTATAGTCTCTTCTGACACCTCCCTGAAACACCACATGGAGGAGATCCTTAGGAAGAGGAAGTGTAAGAGGAGGGACTTAGAATCTCTGCAAGGGTCAGTCACTGAGGATATGGACTTTGATGAAGGTGAAGGGTCCTCATGATCACCTGCAGAAGACATGTCATTCAGAGACATTCTTGAGATCCTGAAACAGAGAAGTGGTTGGGCTCCCAGCAACCCTTCACCCAAGGAGCCAGTATTTCTGGAGGCATTTGGAGCTGGCCCATCTACCTTCTGGGTTCCACTGCATGCTAACAAGCTCATTGATTTGGTCTCTTGGTGGGTGTGGAAGGAGCCTGACATAATTGAACCAATACCCAAGAGGCCAGATAGGATTCTAGCTCCACCTTTGGGGAAGTAATTTTGGGCTAAAGGGGTGCCTGTGGATGCCATGTTCATGGTGGTGGCCACCAAGAAAGAGCTTGTGGAACAGAGTTCCTATGTTCATCCTCCTAACATGGAGTCTAGGGCAATGAACAGGCTTGGGAAGCATGTCTACACTTCAGTGACCTTTGACCTTAGGCCACTGAACTATTTGGCACATTTTATGAGGTTACAAAGGGATTTGATTAAAGAACATTCAACTTCCCATTCAGGAAACATTTTTCCAGAGGCCCAATCATCTGTGGCTTCTCAGTTGGCCACCATTCAATCTCTTTTGAATTCATCCATGAGGCTCATTTTGCATGCAGCTGAAGGTGTCTCAAGGGCAGCAGGTTTAGGTATTTTCATTAGGAGGCATGCCTGGATGCGCTCATGTGATTTTGTGGAGCCCTTCAAGTCTTTTTTTGTCAATGTTCCCTTTGACAGCACTTCCTTGTTTGGCCCCAAAGTGAAGGACACATTATCCAAGTGTGAGAAAGATGGAAAGACCCTCTCTGCAGTGGGTGTTTGTTTTACCACCTCACAAAGATCCTTTTTGAGGAATCAACAAGGTGGTCAGAAGATGTGATTCAGGAAGTCCCAGGATCCTTTTCAGGACTCACTTGGTGAAAGTTCCCATAGGGGTAGGGGGAAGCCTCTAATGCTCATTGCTGCCCCTGAGACAGAGGAGGCCCACAAAACCAGGGATCCAGAGATTCTTTTTCTGACACACCCTACCGGTGCTTCTGAAAGGAGGCCTGATTGTCCACTTCTGGAGGCAATCGGGGTCAGCTACCCCTGCACCAGAGAGAGTGGCTGGACATAACAAGAGATACTTGGGTGCAGAGGATCATTTCCAGAGGTTATATAATTCCCTTTTCCCTTCCACCTCCAACCCCATGAAAAATTAATGACCTTCTACCCAGTCAGAGAAAGAAGCAGCAATTCAAATACAAAGGCTGCTGGAAAAAAAGAGTCATCCAAGAGGTCCTGCCAGACAAGATAGGATCTAGAACTTACTCAAGATTCTTTTTAGTGCCAAAGAAAACAGGGGACTGGAGACCATTTTCCCTTTTCTGGGCAAGGATGACTGGATGTGCTCAATGGATCTTCAGGATGCATACTATTACATAAAGATGAACAGACAATACAGAAGGTATTTACACTTTTGGCTGGGAGCCAGTCACATCCAGTTCAGAGCTCTGTACACTGGCATCCCCACAGCCCCCAGGGTGTTTAAGAAATGAATGGCAGTATTAGCAGCTCACTTGAGACTGCAGGGATTCCGGGTGTTTCCATATCTAGATGACTGACTCATTACTGCCCCAACCAGGTACCTGTTAATAAGGGCAAGAAACCAGGTACTCCAGATTTGCTGTCACCTGGGGATATCCATACATTATGCAAGTCTCACTTACAACCAACTCAAACTTTAGAATTCATAGGAGAAGTTTTCAATACAAACACAGTGATAGCTTCTCATCCTGTCTAAAGACTACAAACGATCAGACAACAGGTCAGAAAAATAATTTGCAGTACCAAGATCTCAGCCTGCTTGGTCCTTTAGGCTCTAGGATCAATGTCAGGGGCAATAACCTTAGAACGTCTAGCCAGATTCCACATGAGGATTTGCCAATGGATGTTAGCAACACAGTGGTCTATTCTTCACCAACGCATGTCAGCACAAATAAGAATCAGACATGCAAGAGAGATCTCAGGTGGTAGATTCAATCAGGTCAAGTTCTACAAGGCCATCCAGCCTTTCTCCCTCAGCTCAAGACCATAGTGACAATGAATGTGTCCCAGTTGGGGTGGGGGCACTTTCTGGGAAAAACAGTCCAAGGCACTTGTTCCCCTTTAGAGTTCAACTTGCATATAAATGTCCTAGAAATGACAGCAGTGCTCTTTGTGTTGCAGGCCTTCCAGAATGCTCTCCCTTCAGGGAAAATTGCTACCCAAACAGACTATATTTCAGTAGTTAGGTAGATCAGCAAAAAAGGAGGGACCAAATCATACCCCATGAGTCGAGAAGCACTCAGAGTGTGGCAATGGGTGATCTCATCCAACCTCTTTCTCATTGCAACACACATTCCAGGGAAGTCCAATGTGAAAGTAGACAAATTGAGCAGGTACATTCTTCTACCTCACAAGTGGTGTCTCAAAACAAAAACAATACAAATGATCTTTCATCAATGGAGCCAGCCTTGCTGCAGTCTTTTTGCTTCTCCTATAAACAACAAATGCAGAAGCTACTTTTCCCTAATCTCCCCCAGGGGGAATCACCAAGGGATGCTCCACTTCACGACTGGCCTCCCAGTCTACTTTATGCCTACCCGCCAATTCCATTAATTCTGAAATTTCTGCAGAAAGCTGCCAGGTTGAAGAGCAAAGTTATCCTCATTGCACCTTAGTGGCCTTGACAGGTTGGGTTCCCCTTCCTATGGCCTCATCTAATTTACCAACCTTGGATTCTGGATCCGATTCCAGACCTTCTGTCTCACCTGACAGGCATGATTCACCCAGACATCTCAAACGTCAAGCTTATGGCCTGGTTTCTCCAATTCAGTTAATAGCCAGACAACCTATGCTCTCTTCCCCTGTCCCTTTATTTTCCCATAAACAATCAGCACAAAAACTCTATTCAAGTAAATGGAAAAGATTTGTTTGCTGGGCACAAAGAAATCATATGGATCCATTTTCAGCTTCTGTACATAGCATATTTACAATTTTAGCTTTACTTTTTAAAGAAGGAGCTAGTTCCTCTACCATTAAGGTTCAGTTAGCAACAATATCTAATTTCCATGTTGGATTTGATGGTTCTTCAGTAGCCTCTGCTAAAGTGTGCAGAGCATTCTTGAGAGGCACTCTTCTTTTGAAACCCCGTTTTAAAGACCCTAGTCCACCATGGGACCTGAACTTGGTACTGCAGGCATTAATACATTCTCCCTTTGAACCAGCAGCTAAATTTGAACTTAAATTTCTTACTTGGAAAACTGTCTTTCTAGTAGCCGTTCCCTCAGCTAGAAGAATTTCAGAAATGCAAGCCTTGTGTTCAAAACCTCCCTACTTGATTTTTCATATGGATAGAGTTACACTATGAATAAATGCTTCTTTCTTTCCCAAGGTGGTGTCAGAATCCAGTATCAATCAATCCATTAATTTGCCAGTATTCTTTCCTAAGTTCACAAACAAGGGTGAATACATGTTGCATGTATTGGATGTTCACAGACAATTACATTTTTACTTGCATAGAACAAAAGAAATCAGAAAAACAGACCAGTTTGTTTCCTTTGCAGATATGAAATTGGGTAAACAACGCAAAAGTGACTTTAGCCAGATGGTTAACTGATTGTATTTCTTGTATCTGCAACAAATAGGGTCTTACCTTACCAAAACCTTTCAAAGCCCATTCAACTAGATCCATGGCAACTTCTTCAGTCTTTCTGTCCAGAGCTTCTATGGATGCCATGTGTGCAGCAGAAACTTAGGCCAATCCTCATAACTTTATTACTCATTACAAATTAGATCTGGCCACAAGGGGTAGAGCATCATTTGGTTCAACTGCACTCAGGAATATCCTTCCTTAGAGTCTACCTGGGATTATAGGTAGCTGGGGACTGTGTCACATCAGTTGAGGATAGAATGAAAATTGACAACATCAGATAAAGAAGTTATGTACTCACCATAATGTTCCATCTGTGTTGTCCATTTTAATTCTTCCTTAACTTCCTGGCCACCAACCCCCATCCTTTATATCTACAAACGTCTAGATGAATGAGATGTTTCAAGGACTCCACTGTCCTTTTGATTGAGCTCCTGATATAGTTTCATCTTCAGGAGATGTACATTTTTATGTATCCTTTATTTATGCATGTTAATGTATACTAATTCTGATAAAATCAGCACACAAGATCTGAGGTATGTTAAGGGTTGGTGCATTATGGGTAATGGAGAAGCTAGAGAGCTTTTTGGTTACCACAAGCTATAGTAACAGCCAAGTCAGATCCAAAGTTTGAATCTGAACCCAACAGTTGAGGAAGAATGAAAATGGACAACACAGATGGAACTTTATGCCGAGTACATAACTTCTTTTTTCATGCTACTCTTCAGCAGTTCTTAACAGCAGATTAAGGCTGAGCCCGGTTAACCAGCTGCTTCTTGTAGTTCAGGGTTTGATCCCTTCAGCCTCCATTTGGCTGTTGTATGATTAAGCAAGTCACTTAACCAGACAGTGCTTCTGTGTTGAGTCCGAAAAAGGCCCATGTAGATCAGTGCTGTCTTCTGGTTGTTGCTGTTCATCTTTTCCCGGTTAGGGGTCGCCACAGCGGAACTCTGGTCCGCTAATGATTGGCAGTAGATTTTTATGGTGCTGAGTTGCCAGCCCGACCTTCAATGAAGGCACGCCCATTTACGCATGTCTTTCGAACACCACTCAACCACCATGCAGACTCCACACAGAAGGCACTCCAGCCGAGAATCGAACAGGAGAACCTCTTGCTGTGAGGCAACAATGCTACCGCTGCACCACCGTGGCTTTACAAACACAAATAAATAAATAAATAAATATACAAAATACGAAAGAATTTCCAAATGTCTGCTAGACTAAGATGAAATAAAGCAGCAGTGTGCCTCAAATGACATTCTCTTCATCAGATGAATGGAGACAGCCTGTGTTTGGTGTGATTTATTCTTTTAATGGATAAAATAAGTTGTTTCCAGGAGTCATTCATTCTACCTTTGACTACTTTTTTTATTCACTGGGTTTCCATTTATACACAACTCATTTCAGGGTCAAGGGGAACTAAACCCTACTCCACATTCAGTGGAAGCAAGTTAAACAGACTAATACTGAATAGAATGTCAGTCAATTGTAGTACACATACAGGCAATTTGCAGGATCACAAAATCTGTTACAACATGAGATCAGCTAGCATAATGTCATGCAGTCACACAGACAGGGAACATTTAGACTCCACAAACAGAGTACCCCTGCCCAAAACTGAACTGGAGAGCTAAATGTAGAGCAGCAGCAATGTTAACTGCTGTGTCACTGTGCTAACCTGTTTCCACAAATTCAGAAATGCGACACAAATAAAAGATTGCAGCTGTAGAATCTACTTAAAGAAATGTTGACTACAGATGCAAATAAGTTGTATCACTAATGAAATAAACAAACAGAACCTAAAAACTAATAATACAGATTACTATTAAAGCTAACGTGTAGATTATAATTAAAAATACAGATATAAAGTTAAAGACTGAAATACAATGAGATATCAACAAAACAAATCAGAGCTTTGAAAAAAATGGGCGGGTAGCATTCAGATTTGAGCACATTTGATGCAGCATGAAGCTAGGTTCATCTGTACAATTAAGCGGATGGTGCATATGAAACAGATTTAGTATGCCAAGAATGAGGATCATGTTTCATGGAATTTATTTAGTTCTAAGCCTACCAAAAAGTGCAGCATTCCAAATCAGGTGAATCAAATGGCTAAAAACACTATGGCTATACTGCCACCTTGTGATTGCAGATGGAATTTTACACTTATTGATAACTGTGATGCATTACTGACTGTAACTTGAATGCTAAACTTGCAATCTTGTAGAGAAGATGCAGAGGCTATGTCTGCCCTTGGAGCAAGAAAATATCAGATTCTTTAACCCTCTCAACACCTGTTCTGGAAGCACATTTTTTAACCAACAGAGAATTCATTTTACACCAACTTCTCATTAGATTTTCTCTCCTGGATAATCTGAATATGAGATAGTTATCCCTCCCACAAACTCTATCTGGCTCTGCTTTTTGATTGTTAATACATATCTGGCATGCCTGAGATTGTATAATGGAGCAAGCATGTGACTTCACATGATAAGATTGTGGGTTTAATTCCTTCACTGGTTATCAAAAATGAACAGATCTTGTTCTGGTACTTAACACAGAAGTGCTTCATGTAGTTCTGATTCCCCCAGCATCCATTTACCTATATGTGCAACTCTGAGGAATTCACTTAACTAGACAGTGCTCTGGGGAAATTGGGCTAGACGTTTTGATGATCTAAACCACATGCCTAGTATCCAGTTCTGAACCTAAAAGTGCAGGAAATCTCATTTTGTTTACGATTTTTCTTTGTTTTACATTTGTTAAATGTTCTACTGAGTACCATACATAAATTCTTTTTGGAGGAGACAGAGGAAGCGATGTTCTCAACACAATAAAACTCTCTCTATAAAATATACATTGATACACATGCTTCAATGATAAAGAAACCAGTGCATGTTTATGAACAGTTCTCTAACACAGGCTAGTCCAATTTCATTTGTTCTGCTTTCGTGTAGATTTATGTTTGGCAAAGAGTTTGGGTTGCTTACATAAAAAGAAAATACTTCATAGCAAATCCTGTAGTACCTTACTTGTACAGAGACCATCATAGGTTTCAGAAGAGTGGTGCATTGCTTGGTCTGATCATGTGGTCTAGGATTCACATAGACCACATAGTCAGTGTGCCAAACAGTCACAGCCCTTAAGGCCAAACATAATGCCAGACACACTCGTCATTGGTGACTCCATAGTCAGACACACTGACGTCCCGCTCACCAGATTGAGTAAGGAGAAGGTCACAGTAAGCTGCCTGTCGGGCGCTAGAATCCGCCACATAACGCAAGCACTCAGGTCTCTCAACAGCAGGTACAAGCACGACTCTGTCATTGTCCACGCTGGTGTGAACGACCTGAGACGTACCTCCTTGGACTACATGAAAAGAGACATAGAGGAGCTCTCTGATTATGTAGCCCAGGCAGGTATGACCCTGACCTTGAGCAGTATCCTACCTTCACCAAGAATGATGCCACAATACAGAGACAAGATGATCAGCTTTAATAATTGGCTTAAACTCTGGTGTCATTCAAAGGGGATCCAATGTCTGTCTGCCTGGGATGACATGCTGGATAAGCCACGCTGCTTCGCAAGGGACGGCTTGCACCTGTCACCCCTGGGCTTCCGGATATTGGCAAAGGCTCTTGCCACCCCCATAGTGCCTTTTTTAGGCAAGGCTCAAATTCTAAACCTACCACCCTAGTACACAAAAAAGGAAAAAAACTAAGGGTAATGCTGCTCAATGCCAGAAGTCTCAACCTCAAGATGCACGCACTCAAGGCCCTTCTCAGTATGGAGAACATCGATGTCTGTGCTGTGACTGAAACCTGGTTCAAGGCTCCAGAGAGCACCCCGGCACTATCAGGTTTTACCTCATATCATGCGTTCCGGCCCCAAAATCCGGACAACACCAAGAAAGGAGGGGGGGTGTCTATATTCATCAAGGACACCCACACCTCAAGGTTGGTGGCAACGCACGATGCATCGGAGACCATCCAGGTGTAATTAACCATAGGCAAGACTGCTCTGCAATTTGTAGCATGTTACAGGCCACCCTCTCAGTCTCAGGAACCTCACATAGCTTTCCTGAAAACACTGGAGGGGATAAATGTATCTCCAAACACCATCATACTAGGTGACTTCAACTACCCAAATATAGACTGGGATCACTACTCAAGCCCCAACACCCTAGCCCAAAGGTTCCTAGAGTTCATAAACTCAAATGCCATGGAACAACTAGTCACCATTCCCACAAGAGGAGAAAACATACTAGATCTCATCATCACGAACATGGGGTCACAATGTTCAACACCGGAAGTATACCCCTCACTGGTGAGATCAGACCATAAACTAATCTCACTGGAAGTCCACACCCCCCCCCCCCACCTGAGATAAAAAAGACCACAGTGAAGAACTTCTCAAAAGCTGTCTTCACACTTCTAAAGACTGGTGTGGTCTCCTTTAAGGCCCCCGAGCCTGCGGAAACCATTACTCAAGCCGCTGAATCACTTACAAATGCCTTCTACCAGCACCTACAGGACTGCATGGATCAGGCAATCCCAAACAAAACAAAGACTCTTTGTACCAAAGGCAAGCGTCCAGTCTGGTGGACCCCAGCCATAAACAAACTCTACAACAAAAGGAGGAAGCTACTACAAGATAGAGCAAAATCCTTAAAAGGGAAAACACCTTTGATCATTATAAGTAAAAAACTAAGAGCTCTCATAAAATCATCCAAGGCAAATTTTGAGAGAAAAGTCGCTAAGGACTCAAAAGACAATCATAAGGCCTTCTTTAGCTATGTTAGAAACCTGGGAGGAAACTCCCAGATATGCTCAGAATTAGTTCAAAATGATGTAAAAATTACTGAACCTACAGACATTGCCAACATACTGGCTGACAGGTTCAGTGCAAACTTCTCCCCCCCCCAAAAGGTGAGATATCTATACCAGAGGATTGTAACCCCCCAAACATCTCAAATGCTCAGGTGAGAACTGCTCTCTCCAAGGCAAAAAACACAGCATCCATGGGACCAGATGGTGTCCCCGGTTGTGTGCTCCACGAACTCAATGAGGAATTAAACCCACAGTTAGGGCAGCTGTTTAATCTTAGCCTCACCTCGGGATACGTGCCTAAGGAGTGGCATACGGCAACTGTGGTCCCACTTCACAAAGGCGGTGCCTCCACTGACCCTGGAAATTACCGTCCCATCAGCCTGACAAGCCTGATCTGCAAAGCTATGGAGAGGATCATAATGGAACTCATAAATAAAGACATAGGGGACTTGCAGACTTTGGATCCGACCCAGTTTGGCTTTGTCAAAGGCAGATCATGCCTCTTAAACTTGGTTGACTTTTTCGAAACAGTCACCAAGGCCATTGATGAGGGAAAGGCAGTCCACACAGCCTACCTTGACCTGGCAAAGGCTTTCGACACAATACCCCACTCAGGTATCATTGAAAAACTCATCAGCTTAAATGTAAACCCATACGTCACAAGATGGATTGCAAACTGGCTAAGTGACAGAACCCACAGGGTCAGAGTTGCTGGCGCCATGTCAGACTCAAAGCCTGTCACAAGTGGTGTCCCACAGGGCTCTGTCCTGGGCCCACTCCTGTTCGGCATCTACTTTTCAGAAGTACAAGCAAACACAGGAGGATTATGGCTGACAAAATTTGCAGATGACTGCAAACTGGGCACCATAGTTGAGAACACATCTGACACAGATATCCTTCAGAAGGGTCTTACAGAAATGGATAACTGGTGCCAGAGCCATGGCCTAAAGTTAAACGCCAAAAAATGCATAGTCATACCCTTTGGGAAAAACAAGGTTAACCCTAGCTACCATATAGGCGGCAACCCATTGATCTCAGAAGAGGTTATCAGGGATCTGGGGACCCAGGTTGACAGTAACCTTTCGTTTGACACTCATGTTGCCAAAGTAGTTAGGAAGACCTTCTACATTGCCCACCTGATCATGAAGGGATTCACATCTAGATCAAGGGAAGTCATCGTCCCCCTGTACTCATCACTCATCAGACCAATGATTGAGTACAATGCCCCATTCGGAATGTATCTGACACGACACCTGCAGCAACTGGAAAGGCCCCAAAAATTTCTCACCAAAAGGATAAAGGGTCTCAAAAATATGTCCTATGCTGCCCGACTGAAGGAACTCCAGCTCTATTCAGTCGCCACTGCCTGCTCAGAGGTGACCTGTACCTGACATACAAGGCCATGTCCAACCCAGAATTGATGAACATGCTTCACCTCAAAAAATCTAGATCCCTCAGAACTACAAGGGCAGGAGACTTAAACCTTGACACGGTTATTAATAGGACGTGCTGGAGGGACAGATTCATCACCCAGAGACTCCCTATGCTGTGGAACAAAATCCCGGTACATGTGAGGCAGAGCACCTTGCTGGCTTTGTTCAAGAGAAATCTTGACCAATGGATGGGAGATCGCAGATATACCCCAGGGATTATCTCAGTGTCACTGCTTGACAGAGGCACAGCAAAATAATGGGCATAGTATCCTCCAAACTAAAGGGGTGGCGAAAGCCACAAAACTCTGGGCTAGGCTTATAAATACCCTTGGGCAGATAGCCTAGTATGAACCTATGAACCTATGAACCTATGAACATATCACAGCCAGCTACACCAGGGAAACACTACTGCATACAGATTTAAGTGCTGTAATGCTCCCCCTATCAACCTATGCAAGGCATTGCAAAGACAACTACTAACACATGCAACTTGAATGAAAATGTTCATGTTATTACCCAATCCCAATTCCCTTACATTCATTATTCATTACTTTGACAATTAGGTTCATAGGTGTTTACTAGGCTAATGACCACAAGGATCTTTTTAAGTGAAGCCATGCATCCCAAATAACTGACAAGTTCTGATACCCTTGATAAGTGTAGTCAGGGGCTTGGGAGGTGAAACATTTACAACCAGTGACCTGGGAGAAGAACCATTTACAGTCTACCTGTGTCCATTAGAGACAGAGGTGCAGAACCATGGATGAATTTCCTGTTTGCCATCCAGTTGTCCAAGTTACACTTGAATTGGGTTAGGTAGGAACTCTACTTCACATGGAAGAGGAGCCTGTCCCAGAGAAGGGGTAATCTCTGGGATACATACTTGTCTCTCCAGCAAGTCCTATTTATATCACAAGCAAGGTTTACATTTTTAGAATGGGTAATTCTGGGGCTGTTTGTTTTGCAAATATGCAGCAGGACCATCAAAGAGGGGTCTGAGAATGCCTTGTATGCCAGGCATAGATCTCTTCTCAACAGCCTAGTAGGAGACACAATACAGGGATAGGGCCTTGATGAGGTCTGCATAGGACATATTACTTACACCCTGCATTCTTTTAACGAGAAACCTCAGTGGACATTCTAATTGTTGGATATGCCTGGTTAGGTACATACTAAAGGGGCATTGTACTCAATGATATGTCAGATGAATGCCAAATGCAGTGAAACAATGGCTTCCTTGGACCTAGATACCATACCTTTGTTTAAAAATTGCACAACATTGAATGATTTCCTCACTACTGTAGACATATGATGGTCAAAGGCTAGATTACTATATGTCTGTCCCCAAGTCCCTGACTACTCAGCAAACTCTTAGGAGTGTGTTGCCAATATGATGGTTACCAGGGGTGGATGGCTTCCTGATGGATACTTTTATGCATTTCTTGGCATTAAATTTTAGTTCACAGCTCTGGCACCAATTGTTTGTTTGTGTCAGCCCTCAATCAACTTACCACTTGACCAAATGTGACACCAAAAAATTAATCAACAAAATTTTGATGGGAATCACTTCACTTTTATTCTAGAGTTTTCTCCCTTCCTTTTTCGTAGTCATGCTGAGGGCAGACTTTGAAAATAGACAATGCTTTTTTGCTCCCCCTTAGATAAAGTGATACCATTCCACAATGTTTTCTGTTGGAAGTATAAATTTTAAAAAGTTGCCATGACAAAAGTATCCACTAAAACAGAGGCATAGATATCTTAAGGATCTGGATTATTTTGCATTCACCTTGTCAGAAGATTTACACAATTTTCTAGAATATTAGGTTTAACAGTAAATGGTCTGCACCCGAGGAAGCCTAAGGGTGAGTGTGTTTCTGTATATTCACATTTTAATTGAAGTTTGTCCTTATTTGTCCTGTTTTATTTAAAAAAAAAACAAAAAAAAAAAAACTTTTGCTCCTTTAAATTGTGCTATGGTGGTGGGTTCCTACTTCTGTCACATACTGTTTATGAGCGATACCTAACACTGTTAAAATTGAACATAATTTAAGACTTTGTGACTTCAGAATAACACGGAGACACCAGGCCCAGCCCCTTTCCATTAGCCATACAGATGGTTGCTTACCTTTTCCACCAACTAAACCACCTCTGCCTAGACAGACCTGCTACCCCCCCCCAGAATGATACTATTTAAGCTGTTCAATTAACAATTTAGAATCAGACAAGAATGATCATCCATCATTGAGGTAAACCTGTCCCTCCCAGATACTTGAAGCTATTAACCTGCTCCATTATCTTCCCTTCTACCTCAAGTTCTCAGCTTCTTCTGATTTCCCCAGTTTGCTGCCATTACCACTGACTTATCTGTGCTTAGTTTCATCCCATGTGTCTTCAGTTTTGCATTCCATTCCCCTATCCTTTGCTGAATTTCTTCCCCAGAGTCTGCCTGTAATGCCACATTGCTTGCATACAGTAACTTTGTAGATCTGTCCCCTCTGACCTGTTTGATAATGTAGTCCACCACCAGTATGAGCAGCAGTGGGCATGCAGCTGAACTCTGGTACACACCCACTCTCACTGGGACCCCCTATGTGAGACCGAACACTGTTCGTACTTGAGTCATTGGGTCCTCGTACATAGCCTGTGCTAATTCTACCAATGTTTTTTGGATGTCAAACCACTGCAGTACTACCCAAATCAGCTTTCTTGCAACCTTATCATATGCCTTCTCCAAGTCTAAGAATGCTTAGTTGGACTCTTTCCTCATCTCTAGCTTCTTCTCAACTATCTGTCTCACTGCAAACATCAGGTCAGTTGTGCTGCATCCTGATCTGAATCTGAACTGCTCATCTTCCATCTTCCATTCTACTACTCTACATATCCGTTTATCAATCCCCTCCTTCAGAACTTTCATGCAATGTGACAGGAGTTTGATGTCTCTGTGCTGCCCACAGTTATGGGTGTCCCCTTTGATCTTGTGCACTAGCATGAGTATGCTTATTCTCCAGTCATCTGGGATACACCTTTCTTTCTACACTGCTATGAGTACCCTCAGGAGCCATTTCTCCCCTATCTCACCCAGTATCTTTTTCATATCTATTGTGACCTCATCTGAGCCTGCTGCCTTCCCAGACTTCATTTTCCTTAGTGTTATTCTTACTGCTTCTAAGGTGGTCTCTTCTCCTTTCATCGTAAGTTGTTTCTGGGGCAGTACAGCTTCTGTGGGGTTTTCTTCATTCAGAAGCTCTTGGAAGTATTCCTTCCATCTGGCTTTGATGTCCTGTGGAGTGGTGAGCAGGTTGTTGCTGGCATCCCTTATGAACGGTGTCTGACTATTCTACATGTGCTATTGTGAATTTACACTGCATATATTACTGTGAATTTATTTATCAGGGCTGTGCCTGAAAATGGTTAGCTTTGATCAGTGCCCTACTCCCTTAACAAACTTAAAATAAATAACCAGTTTCTGTGTACATCTCTGGTGCTTAATTGTGACAGTGAAAGAAACAACGGCCACAATAATTTATTTCAGTTTGTTACTTTCAAATACATATATACTGCTACCAAGAAGCCATATCAGTGATGGCTAATGCTTTATTTATAATCTTCTGATGTCTGATGGCAAAGAACATGAAATAAATAAAGGCCACAATAACATAGTTCATCTTGTTGCCCTTAGATGCACATGCCCTGCGCTCCAAAACACTATATCATTAATAATTAATGACTGAATATTTATTTGACATTTGCTTTCAAATGCTACCTACTACATCCAAACAATATAGTTGCTTTATGTGTATACTACTGATATCTGATTGTAAAGAAAATGAAATACATATTGGCTACAATACTGTATTTCAACTTGTTCTCAGAGTTCTACATGGTGTCCTAAAGGACTGCATCAGTGATTTCTTAAGAGAAAACATGGAACTGCACATAACCTTTATGCACAGCTTGCCCCCCCCCCAAGACATCCACTTAATATGCATGACTCTGATATTTGAAGTGAACAAAATAATGGTTATATTAATACATTTTAACTTGTTGTTCTCAGACATATAAACTGTTTCTGAGAAACCATATCAGTGATCATTTAACAGTGATTATGTAACAGCCACTTGATTTCACACACAATCTGCTTCTTCGAAAAGATAGCAACTTTCTGTAGGGCACTTTTAATGTCTGATTGGGGTGAAAGTGAAAGAAATAACGGCCACAATGACGCATTTGAACTTGTTGCTTTGAGACACATATATATCAGTACCAACAAGATATATTAGAGACTGTTCAGCATTTTTTTAAATATCTCTATTAAACATGATATGAAAAAGTGATATGGGTACATATGCAATAATAGAGATTATACAATGACCCCCCCCCCCATTAATATTCCAAAACATGCATGCTGATTGGCCAGTATGTCTGTTGTAAATCCCACAATATACCAACGGAAAAAGGTCCAGTCACCCAAACTGTTTTCCATTGGTATAAGTTGTCCAAAACTTTTTTTTAATAAAAAAAACCCCAAAAAACGGAGCAACAGAGACTTTCTTTTCTCCATTGCTTCTGTTTCAAAGCATTGATATGTTGGGTATGCGTGGAAATGCAAGTCCCATATGCATGTGCAGTACATCAGCACAAGGAAGCAGTATACCACCACCGGCGGAAGAACAGTAATGTGCCATCATACAAAGACATTATTTAAGAAAAGTAAGTATTTTTTTCTTAAATAATGTCATTGTATAATAGCAATAACTGACTCCGTGGTTGTGGTATATTGAAGATTTACCCATGGTTGGCTTTATTTAATAACTCGGGCTTCTCCCTCGTGATTAAACCACACCAACCGTGGGTAAATCTTCAATATACCACACCACGTCATCGGTTATTGCTTAAAGAAAATATACCATCCTAACATTTCTTTTATTTTCATGCAGTATACATTTTAGAAATTTGCATTCACTCCAACATTACATAAATCACTCAGTTCCTGCATTCCCTTAAATTTCACTCCTCATCTTGAACACCATTCTACATGTACTGTTCCAACAGATTACATTTATTTATAAGTAATTTGTACATTTCCTTTTTCTAAACATACCACTTTGAGTTATTTTATTTCCTTTACAATATTCAGTACTTCAGTTAGTGTTGGTTTAGATTTTGATTTCCATTTTCTAGCAAATGCCTTTTTTTGCAGCAAATAACATTAAACTTAATAAGACCTTACTATGTTTGGGTGATTCCGATCTTATATCATGACTCAGAAGAATCATTTCCCAAGTTGCAAGCATTTGCAACCTCAACATTAGTGACAAAGCATTATGTAAGGCATTTTTAAAATCTGCCAACTCATTTCATTCCCCACCAAAAATGTTCCCAACTAACTTTTTCTTTTCCATAACATCTCCAGCATTTGCCATCTGCTTGAGGAAAACTTCTCTGAAGTCTGCAAGGGCTATAACAATATATATGCAAATACTTCCAAGCAAAAATCAAAAACTTAAAACCTTGTGGACTTTGTTGCATACTTGGACACTGTATAGATGTTCTCCCATTGTTCATGTCTATATTACCTTTCCTTTATCTGTTTCCAATCTTTTCTAACCTCCTTTGCTTGATTCTTATAGCTACCATGCAATATTTTATAAACTCTACTAATTATCTCTTTTAGTAGCAACTTTTGTTCTTCAAGAAACACTACCAGAGCTCGTGTGTCACTTAATCCAGCTGTCCTTTTCTCTTTGCCTAAACTTCTACTTAGCCCCATCTGTTACCATTCGTTCTCTAATTATTTGCTCCCAAAACCTTGGTTTCTTTGTTAACTTTCTTTAGTAAATCCCAGATCCCAGCCTACTTTTTATATATCTACTTAACAGTAATCTCTAGTGGTAAAGTCTCCTTGCTTCTTTCAACATTAGAGTGCTAAGTCCTTTGAATGCCTTCTGCTATTTTGCATTATTAATGACTGCTTAATACTGATCAGATATGTGCCTTTTGCTTTCCCACACTCCCTTCTCCCACAAAAAGGTGGATGCCCTTTATATACCTCTGCTGTCTGATCATGAAGAAAGTGCAAGAGATACCTGCTACAATAATGTATTTCAATTTGTTCTTTAAATACAGAGCCTTCAATAAATATACTAGGTAAAAGTAAAATAAAAAAGTACCATATTGTTGCTATAAGCAGCATGCATTGTTATTACTTTCCACAGACTTACCTAATTTCCTGCCAGTATTTTTTTCTTTTAGCTTTTTCTTTTTTTTTTTTTGTTCCATAAATACCCGTAACCATCTCTGAAGACACAGAGCATGTGCTTGCTTAGGTTTCTCCAGGTAGATTTTTACAGATTGCAGGGTAAGCACTAAGACTGGTTGCTATGAGTAAACACTCAAAAAGTGCTTATCTGACATAGCAGCATGACATGGAATGACCAATTTTTCTGTGATAGTGGGAGGGAAGATGAGAAACTGCATTTAACGACTAGAATACAGTCACACTTCCAGATTATGATTTTCATTCTTTTTATGGTTTTAAAGTAAATAGTTTTGTTATCATAATTAATATATTAGTGAAATAATTTATTTTATCATCCTTTTCAGTTGGGGCAGTAAGCTGCTTTTTTATTTTAAATGTTTGTAATGACCTAAATAAAAAGACATATCCAAAACTTAAAATGAAAATCAAACTTATTCAAAACCTGAGTTATCTTGGTGTCCCCAGTTCTGGCTATTGTCGGTACTGAGCGATATCCCTGCCCACTGTTAAAGTTTTAAAATATTTAGACATTTTATCCCACTTACACAGAGATAAAGGCCTGACTGTGCCACAGATGACAACAAGTTTGAACAGAGGATTGGGTGCTGGAAAAGTGGGCGGGGAGGGAAGGGAATGTGTGGATGCAGCTTGCTTATCCTAGGAGAGAGGCTGAGGTGGCTCCCAGTTGGCTGTGTGTCATTCCAGTGTTATGACAGAAGGCAAGTAATGAGGAAGCAGGATGCCAATTCCAGAAGGGGAATGTGCCATGGCTATCCAGGCTGGTGACAACAACCATGTATTTGCATGGGAAAGCACATGCATGTATATGACAAAGTAGAATAGGTAGTCCCTGTGGTGATGCAGGTGTATACATCACCATCAAAGGGAGTGGTTAAGCCCTAAAAAATACACTCCTTTGTCAATTATGTGGATGAGAAAGACTAGCAAAGAAGGGGTTGGTAGTTTGTAGTTTCAGCCTAGGGACAATTATGATCCATTCTAAAACATGAATTTTCCTGTTTTATGGGGTGAAACTATACTCTCATGCTACTGGGATGAGAACACTGCCTTCACAGTAGTGTGTAAAGATGGATATGGTCAAAGGCAGAAAATACCCTCATGGCTGAACAACAGCCCCTCCAGATGTCAGTCACCTCCATGGCTGATTCTGGTACAGCATAAGCAATAGACTTGATGATCAGTGGGCAGGAGGTCAGAAAAATATGGAAACAAAGTTGTAGATATGCATCTCCATTTAGCAGAGACTTAATATGGCAGCTGTTATTTCTGAAATGGTTTGTAGCCACACTAATCTGTCAGTGTAGCTACAAAACTCATTGGTGGGAATCCAAATTCTCATTCCCAGCTGGAGTGCATTGCACTTTAACTTTAACAAGGGTAAAACCTCCTCATTATCTAATTTATTTTCATAGCCAGTATTTCCTTAATTTATACAATTACAAAGAGACAGCAGATTACTCAGTGTGCAAGAAGCACCTGCTGTCAAATTTAAAAGCAGAGTAATACAGACATATTTTTATTGTAATCTTGGCCTGATGGAAGTTTCTGACAGCCAGTATTTTGTGTAATTTCAGCATTTTTTTTGTGATATAACAGGCAAGTTCAAAGCACAGACACAATTTAAAATTAATAATTTAAGGGACAGATACTTCCCTTATCTTATTATTATGCTTATAAAATGTTGGATAAGCTAATATTTTGCTGTAAGTTCTCTATTTATCTTGTAATACAAGATTCAGAGTTCCAGGTGTGGCATCCCAACTCTGAACCAGTAATCAAGGAGCCTGAATCCTCACCCATTCACTTGGAACAAAAATGGATACACCCAGTATTTCCAGATGCATCTCTCTGTATCTAGTACAATTTCCCTTAAGAGCACACAGGGAACACACTCAGTCCATGGTCTGGGTTTCTCTATCTGTCTCTTTCCAAGTCCCCAGTAAGACTTCCCACTGGCACAGCTGTAGAGCTAAAACTTCAGCTGAGTGCCCAAGCCAAGTTCTTCACCAGTCTCTCTGAGAAACCAGTGCTTTATGCCCCTGCTCCAAGCAGCTGACACACACACTCTTTGAGATTTGATTTTCACACACACACACACACACACACACACACACACACACACACACACACACACACACATACACACACACACCTGAGAAAGGCTGACACAGATTTACTAGTTATGCCTCCCTTCTTCCCAGACTATAAGGTAGTTACACCGCCACTAGACACTCCAAAGCCAGCTACTCTAAGGCTCATGTAAGAGTACCCAATTATACTGAGTGAAATTAATATTAATACAAATGTTAGTGTTTGGCCAATACAGTAAGGCTTTCAGGAGTAGCCAGAGCTGTCATAAAATATATATAAGTACTCTCAGAGATTAAAATATTCTCTAAAATACCAGCTACAATGAAAAGCTTAAACATATTTAATAATAAATAATAAAAGAACATGAAAATACTAAAGATCTATTTACAATAAACATCAGAGTTTCAATCACTGTAAATATTAAAATAACACAGATGAATAGATTCGCACAGATACAGAAAAACAGTACTTAACTAATGTCACTATATTTTCCTGACTGATCTAAAGAATTACTATTCCCTGGTTGACTTAATAGAGCAAGGCAAAATGAAGTAGGTGAGATGTCCTTCCTTGTCAGGTTACAAAAACAGACTGCCCTGAGACTTCAGTCTCACCTAGTATTAAACATTATTTAGTGATGGATTACAGAAGGGCATCACATACATCTGCTCATCTGACTCCTGGTTCACATGCAACCCCCCATTGCTGGAATCTGCCAGGATTTACCACATATATGTCAATAATACACACACATAGAGCTTGCTAAGATCCGATGCAGCTTCTGGAAGTCATAAAACAATTTCCAACTTCCACCCTTCCAGTGTAACAATTAGTTCACTGCTAAAGACAATACAGAAGGCTTACTAGAACTTGTTTTCCAGACATTTTGTCTCTGTCTGCAATCAGAACTGTAAGATACTATCTTTATGGCCTAGGCCAATTTCAGAACATTTTTCAAAGTTAGCTGCAGCTGGACTGTGATTAACCTCTTTTCTTCCAGTACCCTCTGTAGAAATATATACATTTAATTCAGTTACAATACAGTCAGTACCCACTGTTAATACATTTTTAACTCAAGAAACTTTACAAATACATTTTCAACACGCATCAGCACAAATCAGTTTGATATTCAAATTACATGTAATTCTTTACAAAATTCCGGTTAGCTGTGATGGCATATGTTACACATGCCTTCTAAATAACATGAAACATGACCTATCAGGGCCTCTGGAATTACTATTTAACTGTAGCATCCAAACAGGCTTTGTGTCTCATGAATGGAGAAAGGCAATGGTGATCCCTCAGCACAAAAGTGGGCCATCTACAGAGCATAGAAACTACAGACCCATAAGTCTCACTAGTCTTATATGTAAAGCCATGGAAAGAATGATCATGGAGAGGATCAGTAGAGATATAGTAAACCTCCAGACACTGGACCCAACCCAGTTTGGTTTCATAAAGGGAAGATCATGCCTACTCAACTTGGTGGACTTCTTTGAGAATGTCACCAAAGCAGTGGATGAGGGCAAAATCGTTCACACTGCCTACCTTGACCTGGTCAAGGCATTTGGCACAATACCCCACTCAGGCATTGTTGACAAACTCAAGAGGTTAGGTACAAACCCGTATGCCACCCAGTGTCTCACAGACAGGACCCAGGAAGTTAGAATTGGGAGTCCACCTCTACAAAGAGGCCAGTCACAAGTGGAGTCCTTCAGGAATCAGTCCTTGGACTGCTCCTTTTTGACATTTACTTCTCACAAGTCAAGGCCAATGTCAGTGGTTTGCAGATGATGGCAAATTAGGAGCTGTCATTGAATCTTGCGCTGACACAAATGTACTCCAGGAGGGGCTGACACAGACAAATAACTGGTGTCAGAGTCATGGACTAAAATTAAATGCCAAGAAATGCATAATAGTATCCTTTGGGAAGTCATCCATCCCTGGTAACTATTATATTGACAACACACCCCTTAGAGCTGACCCAGTAGTCAGGGACTTTAGGGACACACATAGATAGTACTCTAGCCTTTGATCATCACATGTCTACAGTGGTAAGGAAATAATTCTATGTTGCGCAACTTCTAAACAAAAGTATTGCATCTAAGTCCAAGGAAATCATTGTTCCACTGTATTCGGCATTCATCAGACCTATCATTGAGTACAGTGCCCTCTTTGGTATGTACCTAACCAGGCATATCCAACAAATGGAACATCCACAGAGGTTCTTCACTAAAAGAATACAGGGCATAAGTAATATGTCCTGTGCAAACCGCCTCAAGGCCCTATCCCTGTATTCTGTCTCCTACAGGCTTTTGAGAGGAGGTCTATGCCTGGCATACAGGACATTGTCAGACCCCACTATGATGGATCTTCTGCATATCCACAAAACAAACAAAACAGACAGTACCAGAATTACCTGTTATAAAGACTTAATCCCTGTCTGTGATATAAATAGGACCTGCTGGGGAGATAGGTATGTATCACATAGACAACCCCGTCTATGGAACAGGCTCTCCATCCATGTGAATCAGAGTCCCTCCCTAATCCAATTCAAGTGTAACTTGGACAATTGGATGGGAAACTGGAAATTCATCCCTGGTTTGGCACCTATGTCTCTGATGCAAACAGGTAACCTGTAAATGGTTCATCTCCCATGTCCATGCTTACACTTATCAAGGGTATCAGAACTCATCAGAGATTTCGGATGCATGGCTAGGCTTAAAAAGGCCCTTGTGGTCATTAGCCTAGTAAACAAATATGAACCTATGAACATCCACTGCCCTACTTCTCCTGGCATAGCTGGCAATACCTCACACCGTCACACCAGGTACACTCCTTACTCTGTGTAATTCAATTGGCAAATATTTTTATTACTGTTGTTGATTTCTTATGCATAGAATATTATTACTAAACAGGTGGTGTGCATTAATATCTACATTTACTGTATGATAACAGCCTTAAAGGCAAAAGGCAGACATTCAAAATTAAAATAGGCCAGTGAACTAAAGCAAGCAGTCCCTCATGGCCATTCTTGTCTACCATAGAATATTATGATGAAACGTTTTGCATTGCTCTTGTAATGGCAGGTAACTGTCTGCACTGTCAATACTAAACTTGATAAGATAGATTTAGCATTTATACTAGACACTGTCATCAGTATGAGTAGTACTAAAAGTTAATATTAGTAACTATATAAATTTTGATCGTGGCACCCAAATAATTGTACCCAAAAACAAATGATCCCGCTGTTTAAATGTAATTTTATTCTATTAAATAAACACATACAAGTAACTGATCAACAAAAAGACTACTCATTTCAGTTTGTGAATTTCTCTGTCACCTGCCGACACACTTCAGCTCAAGTCATGCTGAAGAACCACCCTAAAAATAATTTTATTGTTGACTAGAAATACAGTTTCAAACACTTACATTGTAGCACTGAAGTGAACACCATGACTTGTGAGTGGTGTAAACACTATGACAAATCAGGAAAACCTAATAATTTTAAAAATATGTGATCTTCCTTCAGGAAATTGAAATTGTCTGTCAGTTTAGCTCTGCTGGTTACCTCACTTTCCAGTTGATATATTCTTACCATGGCAGTCTGTACACAAGTCAACCCTCCTAGATGGGTTCTATGACTAGGCTTATCCTTCCTATCAGTCACAAATCACAGCAGTTTATTATGTTTCCACCTTTGGGGGTCTAACCAGTGCCAATGTTAGCAATGATGTCATGAGCTGACAACATAAACACACCAAGTCCCTGAACCCACAAGTTCAACCCAACTACTATCAAGCACACATCCTGCAACTCAAGACATGACAATGAAGGTGTGACACTTAAACTACTAATAGGCAACATGCAAGTATATACATGTCTTACTTCCAGGAAATTCTCAAAAACAAAAGACTTGTCTGACCTCCAGGAAATTCTCAAAAACAGAAGCTGGATGGAAGGGCTTTGAGAGCACAGGATGTTAGCAAGAGGGCATTTGTGACCCATTAAGGAGAGTCCCATCACACATTAACTGGTGATCATGTATTTATTATATCTAACACTGGGAACCCACTCTTACAGGTCCTATGATTAAGCTGAATCCCAAGCAATACATCTACTGGTTAGATCTGACCATAAACAAATCACTCTGGATATCCACATTCCGCCCCCACCCCCGGTCAAAGAAACCATTGTGAAAAACTTTTCAAAAGCAAACTTCACGTTACTTAAGAAAGTTTCAAATCCCCTATGCTAAAGGATAACACTGCCCAAGCTGCAAAATCCTTCACTAATGCACTCTACGGGCACCTACAAGAATGCATGGATCATGCTATCCCAAGCAAAACCAAGACTCACGCCTCCAAGAAAAGGAAACCAGTCTGGTGGACCCCTGCCATAAACAAGCTATGCAATAGAAGGAGGAAAGTAGTACAGAAAAGAGTAAAATCCCAAGAAGGGAAGACATCCCTGATCAGTATCAGCAAGAAACTAGGATCCCTCATAAAATCATCCAAGGTGAGCTTCAAAAGAAAAATTGCAAAGGACTCCAAAGATAACCACAAGGCACTCTTTAGCTATGTCAAGAATCTAAGTGGCAATTCTCAGATCTGCTCGGAGTTAGTGCAGAATGGCACAAAATACACTGAACCAACCAATATCGCCAACATCCTGGCAGACAGGTTCAGTGCAAACTTTACCCCCCTCTCACCTCCAAAAGGACCCATAACCATACCAGAAGAATGTAGTGCCCCTGAAATCACAGACACTCAGGTTAAAACAGCCCTCTCCAAAGCCAAAAACACAGCATGAATGGGACCAGATGGTGTCCCAGGCTGCGTCCTACATGAGTTCAAAGATGAACTAACCTCTCACCTAAACACACTGTTCAAACTCAGCCTCTCGATAGGCTACATGCCCATAGAGTGGCGCACAGAAATGGTTATTCCGCTCCACAAAGGTGAAACCATAACAGACCCTGGGAACTATTGCCTATAAGCCTGACTAGCTTGGTTTGCAAGGCTATGTACCGCATCATCATGGATCTCATTAACAGAGACACTGGGAACCTCCAAACGCTGGACCCTACCCAGTTTGGCTTTGTTAAGGGCAGATCATGCCTCCTAAACCTGGTGGACTTCTTTGAGACAGTTACCAAGGCTATAGATGAGGGGAAAGGTGGCACAGCCTACCTAGACCTCACAAAGGCCTTTGACACCATTCCCCATTCTGGTTTTATAGACAAGCTCACCAGCCTGAACATAAACCCCTACTTCACAAGATGGGTTGCCAAATGGCTCACAGACAGAATCCACATTGTAAACGTTGCAGGAGCTAGGTCTGACTCTAAACCGGTTACAAGTGGTGTTTCCCAGGGCTCAGTCTTAGGACCCCTCCTGTTCAGCATATACTTCTCAGAGGTACAGGCAAGCACAGGAGGACTATGGCTGACCAAGTTTGCAGATGACTGCAAACTAGGGGCTATAATTGACACTCCGGCTGACACAGACATCCACCAAAAGGGTCTCACTGAGACAGATACCTGGTGTCAAAACCATGGCCTCAAGCTAAATGCCAAAAAGTGCATAGTCATCCCCTTTGGAAAAACAAAGTACCCACAAACTACCACATATGTGGTAGCCACCTAAATACGGAAGACGTAATAAGGGCTCTGGGGACCCAAGTAGATAGTAATCTCTCCTTTGATAATCACATTGCCAAAGTGGTTAGAAAATCCTTCTATATGGCCCACCTAATCACAAAAGGGTTTGCATCCAGATCAAAGGAGGTCATTGTGCCCCTCTACGCATTACTCATCAGACCCATTATAGAGTACAACGCCCCATTTGGGATGTACCTTACAAGACACATGCAACAGCTGGAAAGACCACAGAAGTACCTCTCCAAGAGGATAACTGGCCTCAAACAGATGCCCTATGCAGCTCGACTGAAGAAACTCCAGCTGTACTTGGTTGCATACTGCCTACTCAGAGGTGATCTCTGCCTGATATACAAGGCCATGTCCAACCTAGAATTGATGGACATGCTCCACCTAAAGAAAACCATATCCCCTCGAGCCACATGCTCTAAGGATCTAAACCTCACCACAACAATAAATAGGACATGCTGGAGGGATAGATTCCTGTCCCAGAGACATCCCATGCTCTGGAACAAGATTCCAGTCTGCATTAGGCAGAGCTCCTCACTAACACTCTTCAAGAGAAACCTTGACGAATGGATGGGAAACAGAAAGTTTACCCCAGGGATCACTTCAGTGGCTCCGCTGGGCAGAGGCACAGGGAACTAATCTAATGGGGTGGTGAAAGCCAACACATTCCAGCTAGGCTTATAAATACTTTTGAGTAGATAACCTAGTACCTACCTATGAACCTATAAAAGAAGTTGAAAGACAGATGAAATATATAAGATCAGAAGACTGAGTTCTGTAGTATAGAACTACCAAAGAAAATTTAACTTCCAAGATTCACTGTCAAGACAGTAATGCCTGGTGAAGGTATGTAACTTATGACCAAGATGATGCACCACTAGTAACTGCAGTGGAGACATTTCTAAGCAAAGAATGGAAGCAGTTATACCCCATTTTGGAAATGTCTTTGACTACAACATCTCCCTGTGGGCAAAAAGTTGACTGATGGCACCAGCCTGAACATAAACCCCTACTTCACAAGATGGGTTGCCAAATGGCTCACAGACAGAATATATACAGAGGATATACTAAATTGGTAACTCACCTGAAAAGTGATTGCTTGCCATAAGCCAGCCCTTCTCTTCCAGGAGTGAAAAATGCAAAAAGTTCCCTGAATATTTACACCAGCTTCAAGTAAAACTTGAGCTTATGATACAGAGTCCCATACATGAAGGGCTATCTCTCAGCCTTGGTATCTACCTAGCAAATGAAAAGGGAAGAAAAATGGACAAGTTCACAGATAATCCAGGAAGCACTTTTAAATACTCATTCCTTGTGAAAGACAAAATATGGTTCCTTATACATATGAACCTGCAAGTCTGAGGTCCTGCAAGCAGAAATGGTGACTATTGGGAACACATATTCCAAGATACAAGTTTCCAAAGTACTGGACCAGAGAGGTTGAATACAAAAATGTAAGCCTGTCAGTCATGAAGTTCAGGTCCCTTAAAGAGGTCTTCAAAGATGGTTAGCAATGCAGAACTTATTTAAAGAGCTGGTTGACCAGCTATTGCTAGGCCAAAATTTTACCCTTTCATTCAGTCATGATGGGCTGAAATAGCTGTCATATACACATTGACTAGTCCATATCATATAGGTACATAAGAATGGTCTGGATGATGGACAAACAAAATTACTATGGCAACATTGGGTACTGTTCTGTGTTAATAAATTCTGACTTTCACTTGGGTGTATAAGCAAGAAAATCTCAATCATTCCACCATAAGGTAAATATAGGTGTCATCTCATCCTTGGCAGACATACCTGGCTAGGACTATAAGTGTTTCAGTTAATGTCAAGACCAGAGGGCTTGAAACAACAACCTTCTTAGGCATCATAGTATAATGACAATGTTCTACCCTTTCTTTATTAAATTTCTGATAAGGCATGGGAACAGAATGTTTGTGGCATAACAGTAAAAAAAGAAATTTATGAGGAAGAATGTCAAAAATTAGAGGTAGATGCAGGAAATAATAATGAGAAGTCATTGATACATCATGTATAAGAGATATATTATTAAGGACAAAAGATTTTATTAAAGATGGGTAGGCAGAGAGTAATCTGTTTTTAATGTGTTGTTTATTTAATTAGACAAAATATAGTGAAATAATGCTAATGGAGGTACAAAAATGAGAAAGTTGTAACAGTTAATTATCAAGAAGAAAAAAAGTTGCAACATCTTTTTTTTGAAGGTATGTATGCACAGAAATAGATTATGCAGAATATAGAATAGACATTAAAACATTTCTAAAGAAACAGTGGATATACTAAGCAGATAAATTGCTTCTGATAAAGCTCAAACAAGCATAAAGAGAGAAATTATTTAGTCTGTACCAGGGGAAAATTGCATTGCTTATATGTCTTACAGAAAAATTGAACAAGTAAACAGGGAACAACTGAAATGTTTTCATAAAGTGATATGAGAGTGGGTAAATCCAGGTAAGAAGAGTGATAAGAAATTATTAAGTAAGTGGAGACCCATATCCATATTTAATGATTCCAGTTGGACTATCCCGGTCAACAAATGTAAAATAAAATAAATAAAAAATAAAATAAATAAATTATAAAATAATAATAATAGTGATTGTTCAAGTAAGGTTTAATAATGATGTAAAAGGTGGTTGGTAATTTGGTGATCAATATATGGACTGAAAGGAAATGACAGTAGAGATATGTTGGTTATACTTAAGGAAGTAATAGATGAAACTCTACAAAACCGGACTGAAGGTAAACTGATTTCATGTGACATTAAAAGAGTATAACATGTCATAATAAGTTGTTTATTATTTAAAAAAAACATGATATTCTGAATGACTGTTTTTTTTTTAATTTATTTATGAAAATTAAACTGCAAGGATATTAGTGGTTGGTTAAGTTGAGAGATTGAAGTTAGAAGGAAGAGGTTATGTTAGAGATACCCAACAAGTGCTATACCTGTTAGTTTGGTAAGAAATGCTGTTAAAGAAAAACTACAAAAAGTAATCATGAGGACAATTTGATTTACCTGGACTTAATCATTTGCCTATAATGATGAGTTATACAGATAATGCTATCATAATAGTTGAAAATAAGGTCTGGGTAAGTGCTGTCATGAAGGATATGTGTTTTTATCTGATGATAGCTGGATTAGATTTAAGTAGATAAAAAAGTAAAGTAAAACCACAGAAAAAGAAGCAGCTTTGTGACAGATTTACAGTGTAATGAATATGACCTATCTTTCAATGGCCTTCAAGTTGGAAAAGAAATAGATTTTCTAGATGTACATCTGGCAGGTAAGGAAAGAGATGAAATTTATACATCAGTATTTAGAAAATTTCAGGATGGGGGGCAGTTTTCATCCTGAACATTTAATTAATTCCCTACCGTATGGGAAATTGCTACGAATGCACAGAATTTGTGATAATGTTGAGGATTTATCTAAGGCTGTCCTTTCTACTTCTCAAATGTTCTTTAAGAGAGGTTATTCATTGTATACTATTTTTGATGCCTTGGACAAAATTTATAACAGCTATAAGTTCAAAGCTAATAAATATAATCATATGAGAAATGTATATAGTAATAGAAATTTGCAACTGCAAAACAATGTTTATGTAGTTATGACGTGCAACATCCTTAGTGAACAGATACAACAACAGGTTAAATATTATTGGAAATTATTGTTAAAGAAAGAAAAGTTTAAAAAAGTTGTTGAACTATCATCCTGTTTTTTCAAATAAAAGGGAACTAGCTTAGCAGACAAATTGGTAAAATCTTATTTTATTGCCCCTGTAGAAGGCGTTATAATAAATCCATTACTGAGGGGAACTTTCCCCTATGATAAATGTAATGTTTGTGAGTTGGTTGTTCAAACTTTTGACAAAATTGGAAGTATTAATTTTAATGCTCCAGGCAATTTTTCATGTGCTACTGAAGGAATTGTGTATGCCTTACATTGTCCTTGTAAATTAGTATATACAGGTGAAACTGAGAGAATGTTTAAATGCTGTTTACAGGTACATGCTAGCAACATCAAAAAATGTAAAATAGAAAGTTCTATTGCTGTCCACTTTAAAGAATGTCACAATAGTGACTATAAATTATTACAGACAACTGTTTTAGAAAAAAAATTTGTGAAATTAGGAGAGGATGAAATGTTAAAAGATCAATTGTTATTTAAAGAATCTTTACTTATTCTGAAATATAATACCTTGGTTTGACAGGGTCTTACTTGTGAGATTAATTGGCAGTATTTAATTTAATCATATAAGTGTTTTTTTTATTTTTTTAATTGATTTATTAATTGTTCTTAGTGGGTATTTAAGGGGAATGCTTTGGTAATGTTTTGTATACTTCTTAAAGACTGTTGAAGTCGAGGAGCTAAAGTCAGAGAATAAATTGGATCTTATCTGCAGTTTGTGTGTCGTTTTGAAAAAAGTAAAGTATTTTGAGAAATAAACAAAATAGAAGATAAATATTTCACTAGGCATGATATTGAAATATAAGGCAGTAAAGTCAGAAATAGATTATAGTAAAACACCAAAAAGTTTTACTACAAGGAGTAAAGGAATTAATTGTTGAATGAAAATCATATGATTTATGTTTTCAGAAAAAAAAGGTTTATTTAATGCTTTCAGTAATACTAGGAAAGATAGACTATTTAGATAGTGTATGTTTCAAGGAAGGCTTAAAAATGATCTATTAGAAACTGTTTTTCATGCATTTTGGGGTTCTAGATTAAATCAAATGAAAAAAGGTATAGTATGCAATACAAAAGATAGTGAGTGTTGGATTTAATAAATGCAGTAATTTTGAGGACTCAGTGGATTTATTTTTAATATTGAAGATCAACCCTACACATAGTTTTAAGTTTAGGATTATAGTCAATATAAAACTGAACAGCAGGGGGGGTGATATCAAACAACTAACGGAGGTAACAGAATCCAAATGGATTCTGGAGTTGACAGCCCATAGAAGTCCTGGATTGAATGACATAGTACCCCTTAAACCAGCCCTTAAGAATAGGCGGGTTTTTTACTAGAATATCATTGGTTAATGTGTTTTTTAAATTGACTTGTTCTTGTGTAGCATACTATCTGAAGAAGGGCCATAGCCCGAAAGCACTCATCCTGTTTTTACTCTGTGTTACAATAAATTTTAAAGGTTTTGTTACAGCAGTGTCCAGCAGCGTTTTTTTCATTTTTTGGATTTTCACCTAACACAGGTATCAATCTAGATTCATTAAGAATGCACCCTTTAGCCAAGGGTCAAGCTCCAAACAAACATCAAACAGTTGCTTGGTATTTATATCCTCAGTTCTGAGCCCTAGATTTGAGAAAACCAGATTGCCTTTTTCAACTTGACCTAACAGACCTTGCAGGGCCCAGGCTGAGACCTTGAAAAACGAGTCCTCAGCCTTGTGTATCCAGTCCATGACCAAGTGACTGCAGAGACCACTCCTTGGCTCTCTGTAATCTTGCCAATTGGCAGTGTGTTCTGTCCAGTTAGCTGGGGGATGAGTGATACCTATAGCTTAGAAATAACCCACCAGGGTGGTTGCTGGAGGTATGCTGTACCAGATCATCAACATGTGCCAAGCAAGAAGACAGATATGAACTTAAGCCCTTTGTACTAGTTTGCTCAACATATCTAGGGATAGTGTGGCCATTTTAAAAAGGAGTGATATCCAGGAAAGATAGGTAATTGCCTACCATCCACATCCTGAACCTTATAGTTATGTTCTTGTTGAGACCTAGGGTTGCATGTAGGATCCTCCCACTAATACCTTTGTAATGAACTTTCAAATATTGTCATGCTGAAGGTAGAGAAGTCTGTCAGGGGTTTCTCCTTATAATGTCTATAAGTGATAGAGCTGAACCAGTGACACAGCAGTGTTTTTGTAATTTTCCCCTGAGCAGTACTGGTGATGATGATGATGCATGTCCTGGCTGGTGAGTTTACAGGTACATGGGCACTTTCAGGGTTTGCTTCAAAGTAGTATGTGGAAGGTTTCTACTGATTTCCATCAGGACTGAGATCTGAACTGTACAAGTGACAGAAAATAAGTGGAGGGAGCAGGGGCTAGGCATGCTTATTTCATCATCATGTAACATCTTGGAGTATACCAGTGTCAAGCATGCAATCCCCTCCTCCCTCCTTCTTCTGGAAGCTTCCAAGAAAAAGGTGCAGAGGTGTGACTGGTGAAGACCAGGAAGCTAACTGTAGTACCCATCAAAGAGGCTCCTCACAGTGAGATCAGGAGAGTCAAAGAGGTTAAAAGTAACTTCTGTTACTACAAATCTGATATCTCTACATGAGTCACTTATGATTCCTTGTCTTGGTAACGGCATGCATACAGTGGGTGGTAAGCCACATTACTGAAGTGTGAAGCTCACATTATCTGCTTCATTAAGAAATATCACTTGATCAGAGCCTAATGATGATGTAAACAAAGTTTTCCATTATACTATAAATCAGTATTCTATGTTTTTCTGAATTTGTGAATGACCAGATAATTTCTGAAACAGAGATAGTTAACCTAACTTGCTCAAGAATATTAACTCTGTAAAAAAGGACAAAGTTGCAGACAGGAGACCATTTGTTAGAAAAATATATATTTACATATATGCTGCCTAGGAAAATATATATTCACATATATGCTGCCTAGAAAAATATATATTCACATATATGCTGCTTAGGAAAATATGTATTCAAACATTCAGACATATATAAGTTGTGTGGTCAGATATATAGAGAAATGTGTGCCTTAGACAGGAATAAATGTGCTCAAATCTATATGGAGAGCAAAGGTTGAAAAATAGAATAATATGTAATGCATTTAATTCTGTTTTACTAGAATAATAGTAGAAATAAACTCATATTATTGCTTGAAGCATAAGCTGCAGTGTGACTAGAAACTTGGCCTTGGCAGAGATCAGCTCGGCCTGGCTCATGTCTGTCAGTGAAAGATTATTTTGCAAAGTTAGAAAATAATGAATCTGTGTGCATGTGTATCTTTTCCTGCTTCCACCAGAAGAATAGCCTTGTGCGCACTATCAAAGATAATGTCCAGCTGGTGAACAAGAAAGAGACAAAGGAACTAATCTAAGAGCCTTGAATTGGCTACATCCTCGGAAGGACATTGTGACTGACCAGGTGCTTGCAAGGCTGTAATATTCTCATGGGAAAAGATTTTTGAAAAACACCATCTCAGCACTTTTTCATAAGTTACTATGATGTAAAGACCCTGTCACTGACCACGTCAGTGAGGTGGGCAAAAGCTGATAGTAAAACATATAAAATGTCATGTGTTTCACCAATAAAACTAGACAAAATTCTGTACAAGTTTGTGTATGGTTTTGCCTCCTAATGTACATTAGAGTATTTGTAAATTAGATACTTGAGTTTCCTGCATTACTGTTTGTTATTGACTGTCATTGTTTTAAATGCCAGATGATTTTTACAGTCTGACTTTAAAAAATTTATTTAACATTTTGGTCCTTTTGGTAAGCTGCAGGCCAGAGCATAATCTAAAGAGGCTGTCCACTTGTCTGATCTGTAAAAGCGGAAAACTGGATCCTAAAAGAAGCATAACAGTCTTTGTTTTGTTTTAGATCAGGGACCAGGTTACAAGGTTTGTGATAGCAGGGTATTGTATCTTGAGTCATAGATCAGGAAGTAAACAAAGCAAAGTAAAACAGTTATTCTAGACACTACTGTGAATAAGATACCACGTGGTACAAGAGAAAGGGTTACGTAACAGTTCTTTTTAGAGACATGGGAAATGAATGCACTAAAGGGTCACCCCCGCCCTAACAGACAAAGTATATGCAATTGCAAAGAGCAGATAATGTGAGACATTTTCAAAATGGGTTAATAAGTATGACTTTGATGGTAAATTAGATAAAATATCATTAGTAAAACTTTTGAAACAGTTAAAATCTGACAGAAGGTCAGGCAAAAACAACAACAGTTGGCGTTCCTCAAGCACATAGGTGGATTGAAAGGAACAGAAAAATAAAATGCAAAAGCATTATTTTTAGACAAAGAGGATAATAATACAGTAGTAGCATCGGTCCCTCCTACCACCTCCTCCGATGCCTTACTTAGAATATTATTAAGACAACCATTTGTAAGAGAACCTATCGAACTAGATCCCGAACCGTCAAACATTTATAGATGTTCAACCGAGCGGAAAGTCATTAGATGAGAGTGGGGAAATCTGTACATTAATTGAAGTACCAAACCCACAGGCAGGACAGGAGGGCCAGGCCTCAACTCTCTTAGTGTAGGAAGACATCCGAAAGCTACAGAGGAATTCCCCATCCAAAAATTAACTTTGAGAAATTTTACAAGATTTACAGGGTATGAGATTGAGTTATCACCTGAATGGGAAAGAGGTAGAAAGAGTAGTTAGACAAATTTTGAGTCGACTGGCATATGATTTGTGGTGCCTGGAATGCCAGAACTAGATGCTAGATTGAAGGGTCTTACAGACCGCATTACTGAAAAATGGAAACCTAGGGCAGATTGGACTTGTATTAACCAATGCGTACAACAAGATAATGAAACAGTAGCGCATACTATGGTAGATTATTAGAATGTTTCAATAATCATAGTGGTATGACTATTCCTGAAAATCAAAAAATGATAGCCCATATGAACAGCAGTTGAAGAATGCATTTTGCATATGATAGATCACAGTAGGCTCCAAGCCTTGTTAGAGTATGCTAGGCATGCCATTTTAACAGTAAAAGAAAAAGCAGGTCTTCACAGCTGAAGGTACAAACAGCCAAAAGTAAGCGAAATGCTCAGGGTAACAAACATTCTGACAGAAACTCAGAGTTTTATGAGGACAGGAAAAAGAAGGGACATTTAGCAAGGGATTGCAGGAGCAAGGCACCTGTGGAAAAGGATAAGGATGATGAGGATTGACTAGATGACAGCAGTCATTAGGAGAGACTAATGAGCAGGGAATAAGAAGAAACAAATGATATGCAACCGGATGTAGAAGTTGGGGAAAGTGAAGTTTTGGACTTGGCACTACTGAGCTTGGAGCTCTATTTAGCAGACACTAAACAAGTTACACTTCTGGTAGAAGTCAAATTTCTGTGTGATTCAGGAGCATCACGTACTTTGATCCATCCTTCAAAGTTACAGGAACATTCTGAGTCACCCGATTATATATTAGTGAAAGCAGCAAACGGACAGCTGTACAGGGAACCACTTTCCCATGATATAGCAATAACTGACCCTGTCTAGAGAAGTAAAATAGTACTTTCTGCCAAATGCCCCATGAACTTATTAGGAAGAGATCTTATAGCAGTAGTCCCTACCATGGATGGTATGGAGGCACAGAGACAAACTGATGCTTTGTAGTACGATCGGAGAGTGAGGCCTATTATTGGTACAGCCAGGACCTGGTTACAACCAGTCCAGGGGCAGTGACCAAGGAACTGATGAATGTAGCCACCAGCAAGGTGCTTCCCCTCGATGTTGATCAACAACATTTGTTACATTGTACCCTATATTATTGTAGCACATCAGGGCCTGATAAAGAATATGAACAAAAGTTGTTCAGGAATCATAAAATAGACTAATACTACGGACTTTATTTTGGGACACTGAGGGCAATAGTGTAGTGAGTTGTTCATTACCTCAGGAATTCTTGGAATTGTACAAATCCAATAAACTACCGCATGTTAGCCTAACCAAAAACAGGAATGTTAGGTGGGTAGACTTGGGTGACAAAGTAATGGGAGAAACTAACTGACTTAGAGTTATCGGACTTAGGAGTACAGAAACAGAAACTAAATTGGTTAGCATAAAACGCCCAGCTGTACACTTACAACAGAGTGAAGACAGCTGATTGGCGTTCTTGATAGAAGAAGAAGAAAAGCTTTGAGTGAAATACCAGATGTTCTTTGGTCAACAGGAAATCGGATGTAGGACTTATTGAACAGCAGGGCCAGTAGTTATTACACCAAAATCGGCCTTTAGACCAAGAAAAGACAATATCCTTTGAGCAAGGATGCAGAACAGGGAATCAAACCTATCATAATGGCATGAAAGGGATACTGGTAGAATCCTTGATTCACCATGTAATACTCCTCTATTTCCTGTTAAAAAGCAAGCGGAGAATGGCGGATGGTACAAGATTTACAGGCTGTAAATGATGGAATACCAGGGCACCTCACGGTGCCAGACCCACATACCTTGTTAAATGATTTGAAGCCGCAACAAAAATATTTCACCGTGGTAGATATTAGCAATGCATTTTTCTCAATACCTATCCACCCTGACAGCCAGCATTGGTTTGCATTCACATTTCAGGGCAAAACTACCACAGGGATATAGTGAAAGTCATGTAGATGACATCTTACCCAGCAGCAATGTAGGGAAGACACAATAGCATTGTTGAAATTCCTAGCTGAGCAAGGACATAAAGTGAATAAACATAAATTGCAACTTTGGAAAGAACAGGTTAAATACCTGGGATATGTGATATCCAAAGAAGGTAGAACATTAGATGAAGATAGGAAAACAGCAATCTTACAAGCACCTAGACCAACTACCAAAAGGAAATGATGTCCTTCTCTTTAGAAACGGCTCCATTGGCTGATTTAATATTTAAAACACCAATGGCAGCACAAGAAACACTGCTTTGGACGCAGACTAAAACAACTGATAGTTTATAAGAGATTTTTCCAGACTGTAGATTGTAGGCAGGGATATAACAACATGGCAGCAACTATTCATCACAGTTAGATCGATCATTGCCACCCTGTGTACAAGCAGTTGTTGCAGCAGCTATGGCAGTGCCCTCAGTGGTATTGTTCCATCCTCTCTGCAGTTGCAATAATTTTACTGCAAGAAAAATAGCATTTTTGTCCCCTGCCAGACATCTTTCTTGTATGACCATACTTTTGAGTCAACCTCAACATTAAATCCATCGACATTACTTCCGATTCGTGTAGATGGCACACCACACAGTTGCCTACAGGAAATGGAACAAATAACCACACCCAGACAAGATCTTACTGATGTGCCTTTAGCTGATGCAGAGGTGACATTTTATGTGGATGGGTCCTGTCCAACAGGAAAGAACCTAGTGGGTTATGCAGTAGTGACTGATAACGAAATCATAGAAGCACAACCCTGCAACATAACCTGTCAGCTCAAGCAGCAGAATTGATAGCTTTGACACGTGCTTGCACTCTAGAAAGACAAATGTGTTAACATATATACTGACAGTCAGTATGCTTTCTCTACAGTGCATGTCTTTGCGCAACAGTGGAAGAACAGGGAATGATAACATCTACTGGCAAACCAATTAATCATGCACAATTGATTTTGAACCTGTTAGATTCTATTCAGTTACCCACTAGAATAGCTATCTGTAAATGTGCAGCCCATACCAAACAACAAGATAAAATGAAGAACTACAACCTTCTGAGACTCTAGATTTAGAAATGTTAAAAACAATGCAGACATTAGCTACAAAAGCAGAGAAGCAAAAGTGGATAAAAAGAGAAAAAGCCAATATTGCCATCTAATTTATTTAGATATGCAGCTTTGTTGAGTCATGGGCAGAGCCATGTCTCAACAGGAGTTAACAAGACATTCCAAACATCGTACTTAATTATACACAAAAATTTTGTGCAACATGTCATATTCATCATGCACAGGGAGCATTATACTATTTGTATGGATTTCATAGAACTGAATAAATGTGAAGGGAAAAAATACTGTTTAGTGATCATAGATATGTTTTCAAAATGGGTACAAGCTTTCGGATGCAGCAACAGTAGCAAAAGCCTTAGTAAAAGAAATCATTCCTAGATTTGGCATACAAATAATTTATAGTGACAATGGAACACATTTTGTAAACCAGACAATACATCAGCTTGGGAGATTTTTGGGATTTCTTTGAAAAACCATTGTGCTTATCACCCTCAGTCAGCAGGACTGGTGGAGAGGTACAATGGAATTTTGAAAAATAAATTGAGAAAATTGATGAGTGAGACTCAAATGACTTGGATTTGCTGTCTGCCTTTAGCACTGCTGAGCATGAGAACTGTTCCAAATGTAACAATGGAAAGCCCTCATGCCTGCAGAGCTGTAGTTATATGAAGAAATTGTTAACAAATAAGACTGTTTTGCAGTTGAACTCTTTTCAGACAAACAGGGTCCTGGATCTGGCTGAAAATCATCAAAAGAAAGAACTGGACCTACTGCAGTAAAATTGCTGAGAGATCATCTTGGGTTCATTTGAAACCACTCAAAGAATTTAAGTTGGACAAACATTTTTAACTGACATACCACAGATACAGGATGGCCAGAGGCAGAGTGAATAAAAAACAACCCCAAAGACATTGGTTCACTGGCCTACTGATCATACATTTATTAACCATGTTTGTAGTGACCTTTTGTTGTTATGGTTTTCTTGCATATAACTACAGAAGTGAAATTGATAAAGCGTGATGATGGACTGGCGAACTTCAACACATACCTGGCTAAGTCTATGTAGAGACTATGAATGTTTCAAATTGCTGGGTTTGTACTGCAATACCACAGCATATGGAGGACTTTTAATGTCTGCTGTCCCCTGGAGATAAATGAAACTTGGGAAAACCTATTATTTGACACGGTACTGTGAGATCACAAGATAAAGTGGCATTATATTTATTGTTTGCTTTGTTAAAAAGGTTGGTTGGAGTAACTGTAACATAACTGTGTCTTACAAATGTTATATAAAACCTGTAGACCAAGGTACTAGTTGTTACGAACTATGGTTCATACTTGAAAACAACATTGAGAGATGTGCAAAAACTCCTGAAATATATAGACAATTATCTGTTATAGATAAAAATGTTTCATTCAGGATCAGTACTAAAGTAGAAAACTGTTATTTTGTTTGTGGGAAAAGAGAATACAGTCAGAAAACCTGCTAATCCAGTGGGTAAGATTGAAGCAAGCTGGAAGGATCTCTTGAACTTGTGACTGATGAAATGAATGCAATGAGACAGAACGGCTCTAAACTTCACCCCAGCGCCTGAGAGCGGAGGCGTCTTGGCGCTTATCAAAGAAGAATGCAATCAATGATCACCTGGAGGTAATACAGCCAGAATCTATTTGGGGGAATATTCTGATTGCAATTTGTGTTGACATATCAGTAACTGAAACTATGTACCAGGACATGGAATTAAATTTGTTGATACCAAGTGAAAGCCTATCTGAAATATAAAACAAATGACTTACTTAGCTGAAAATCCTTGAAAGGAAAAGGCTAAGAAATGAAATGATACTGTTTATGTTTCAAATAGAATGAAATGCATTAACAGGAGGGAGAATGTTAGAAAAATATATATTTACATATATGCTGCCTAGGAAAATATATATTCACATATATATATATTCACATATATGCTGCTTAGGAAAATATGTATTCAAACATTCAGACATATATAAGTTGTGTGGTCAGATATACTCAAATCTATATGGAGAGCAAAGGTTGAAAAATAGAATAATATGTAATGCATTTAATTCTGTTTTACTAGAATAATAGTAGAAATAAACTGCATATTATTGCTTGAAGCATAAGCTGCAGTGTGAGATTATTTTGCAAAGTTAGAAAATAATGAATCTGTGTGCATGTGTATCTTGTGGCAAAAGCTGATAGTAAAACATATAAAATGTCATGTGTTTCACCAATAAAACTAGACAAAATTCTGTACAAGTTTGTGTATGGTTTTTTGCCTCCTAATGTACATTAGAGTATTTATAAATTAGATACTTGAGTTTCCTGCATTACTGTTTGTTATTGACTGTCATTGTTTTCTGACTTTAACAAATTTATTTAACACCATTATATCTGAATTATTAAATCTTTGGAACAAAGTGGCTATACATCTGTCTCAAAAGTCTTTCAGTGAGCAAAGCTGCAGACACATAGAAAATAAATGAAATGTATTATCCTTCTTTAGATTCTACTTCTGTATGGAGTACAATTCATTTTGAGCATTTTAAGATGTTAGCACTTAATAAAAGCTTATTTTTATTTCTTGCCCTAATGTGGAATATGAAATAGTTTTTTTATTATATCTTGTTTTAAACATTATTGGTTGGCAATGGCAAACTTTTGACCACACACATTGTGAGTTTAATAGAAGTTAACCTAACCAGTGAATCAAAGTCCACAAACTCACTAGCTAAGGCTACAGGTTTTATGTAAGTCCGCAGAGCAGAGGACATGAAAACCTCAGATTCTGTTCTGTGGCACCAGAAAAAAACATGAGGTTCATGATAAAAGCTTGGAAAGTAATAAGACCACAGATATATAGGACGCAGTAAAAAAGTAGATTTTGTATACCAGTTTTAGATTGTCTATTTTAATTGCATTCTGTACCATGCAACTAATATAAGCCTGGAACATACAGCTTTTACCATCACAATGAAAATGGAGCAAGTTCTAAAAATGTATTGATCTAAATTAGGGAAACCACACACTTCCATTAACAGGCACAAATGTACACTATTTATAGATCACTGAACATTCATCCTTTAATGTTAACAATGTGGGCAAATAATTGCCTTTGTTGCCTTATGACATTTTTCTTCTTTTCTGTTAAAGATTCTTTAAGTTTTTCTTGGTTTGTCTGGGTATTTCCTTTCTCCAGTACATTCATATATCCAGTGCTCACGTTCTAAGCATTTCTTACATCAACATCTTTCTTGATGATGTTTCAACAGTTATAAACCTACGTGTCCTCAGCAGATGACATCAACAGCATAACTCATAGTTTGCATTTGTACTTCATCTCCTACAGTAACTGTAACAAATATTTAATATTTCAATAAACTGCTAAATTAATTTATTCTCTGATACCTGCTTTACCTTATTCAGGATAATGATGAGCCAGAGCCTATTTCAACATTCTGTGGGCAGAAGGCAGAGAAACAATTCTGGAAGGGATGGAAGTTCATAGCAGGACACATACCATCACACTCACACCATATGTTTCACCATGGTCAATATGGGTCCCTATTTAATCATTGAATGCTTAACATAGCGAACGCTGTTTAATTGACTCTCTTTAGTGGATATGGTGAAATCCCGAATACACCGAACAGAGATTATTTTCCCAGGGAAAAAAATCACTGAGTTGTTTTTGGGACTTTGCCATTTCCTCCACTGTGGCGTGATCTCTGAGTTGGTATATTTAAGTAGGGGGGGGGGGGTGTTTGGGTTATTTTGTGTTTGTTTTTTTTGTTTTTTTTATGGAGCAACGATTTTTTTCCCTAGGAAAAAAAATTGCTGTTCTGTCTGTTCGGCATTTTGCTGTTTTGACATTTTACAGTCAATTATACAGCATTTGCTATTTTAAGCGATCACTGTTATGCTATAGACCTGTAAATGTATTGCTCATAAATCCACCTATTTGCATTCTTTTAAGATGCAGGAGTACACCTGCACATTTGGCATAAACAAAATCCTGCAGTGACAGGGTTACTAAACATCTGCACAAAACAGCTATAGTTCCTACTTGAAACAGAACTAGGACGATCAGTTGAATATTTTTTGACAAAATGCACACCTTCCTGTAACATCCTTCATTATTCCCTTTTCTTTAGATATGTTGCCTAACTCTATAACTCCCTACCAACCTCCATCTGACCGATCAGCAAACCCAGCCTCAAAAATCTAAAGAATATCTGGATCTGTCACTGTACATCTTCCCTCGGTTAATCCTCTTACATCTGTAACAGCTTTTTCTCTGTCTAAATTTCCTTTTCCCTATGTAGTCACATAGGATATTGCTTTTTAGTTAAAGGCTAGTCTGCGTTTAGTTAATCACCTGAAGTTCCTTTCACTGTAGTGTATCCCTTACTCAAGCTCCCTTAGCCTCAATTCAGTATGCATTTTTTTACAAACTTCATCCCTCAAAAAATAAAAACAAAATACTGTATTTTTTCTGGAATGTGAAACACCCTGTCAGCATTTGCATTATCATGTTACATGCTGATATATATCTCTTATAATTGCTACTAAAATATCAGCTACTGTTGTGAAATATCTCATTATGTTCCTTACCTTATGAACAAACTTCAGGATTTAATAAAATTCATGTAGGCACAGTGTAGAGCCTACACAGAATATTACCAAGTCCATATACATGGTTCCCCTTTGGCAGCACACCATGCATATTAATCATGGCACATTCCCGAGGGAGAGCTGTGGAACATGGTTATTGAATCAGTGTAGAAAGTGTAGTGCCAACTGTGTCTGCAGATGATTAGGACACTCACTGCACTGTCCGATTGTATTATGTCAATCTTTATTTTATTGTTTTAAGTTTTTTTTTTTTTTAAAAAAAAAAAGGATGTTTGCATGGCATTGCATGGAGTACAGCAATGCTAAGCAGCACCAAGACACCTACCAGACATCTAAAAATAGAAACTGGATGTAATTAATTATTTATTTAAAGGTCATGTTTAAGCATAGCTGAGCAGGTTTGAATGGCGTGAAACGGTGCTCAACAGTGCTTATATGTAGTTCAGAGTTACATGTAAAGGTATAGCAAAATTACATAATACCTTGTAGCTAACTGAATAAAGGTACAGCCTTATGAGCAATAGGACCAGGGTTTGAATACATGGAAGGGAAAATAAGCATTTATTTCTGAGATACAAATTATACCAATTATTTTTAAATTCTGGCCCGCTACACTCTGCTAAGCTCTGCTGAGACCTGCTAAGACCTGCTAAGCACCTCATAAACAATAACGGCTGAAAATGTTTATGCACTGGTCGGCTCTGCTTGGCTGGTTTGCCCAGTGCTAAGCACTGCTAAGCATACAGGTCTTTGGGTTTTTGCAGTGCTCAGCTCAGCTGCATTAGTTTGTGCACTACTAAGCAATGTGCCGCATTTTTAAATGTTGCCCAATGGTGTGTAAGGGTGGGAATACAGGCTATATTAAGCCCAATAGGTGGGAATACAGCATAATCTGTTGGAGTTCTGTCTCTGAAGGATACTATGGCAGGCATTGGTGAGGCTTCACGCTTTCAGATGAAGCGTTGGAGCATTCTGGAGTTCAGGGTCATGCTCAGACTCCTAGTAAAAAACATGAAGACCGGCTTCTGCAGGGCGTTACCAGGGCTCAGAGTGCAAGGTGGAGGCTTGGCACTGGCTGGCAAGGGAACTCACCAATACAACTGGTATCCCCCGCACAGGTGAGCAGTGTCATCACCACCATAATGACCTGAAGATATGAAAGGGGGATCTTTTCTACATCTGGGTCCAAGAATTTCAGGCAGGGACTATCCCACATGTATGTAAGCACTTTTACCTCAGTTTCACCAATATCTAATCTGAATGTCTCCTAAACTGGTATGCATAATGGTGTGCTTCTCTCCCAACAGCTGCAGAGGACAGGAGTCTCATCTTCGAGGTGCATGTCAGGTACTTGGCCAGGTTGCACTGTGAATATGGTGAGTATGGATGCATTATGGTAATGGTAGTGAAATAAGCAAGAAAGAGTAAAGCATTAACTGCAATAAAGTATCTACAGTAAAGTTTGTATTGCAATAAATGTGGTCTTTTGGCTGTAGTGCAATAAATGAATAATGTCAATTGTAGTGCAATAAAAACATGAAACAATACCATTACCTGCATTAAAGTATATACGATAAAGTCTGCAGTGCAAGAACATCGATATCTGTGCAGTAACAGAAACCTGGTTCAGGGGTCCCGAGAGCACCCCAGCACTACCAGGTTATACCTCATACCATGCTTTTCGGCCCCAAACTTGGACCGAACCACAAAAGGAGGGGGAGTATCGATATTCATCAAAGATACCCACACCTCCAGGTTGGTGGCAAAGCACGAAGCATCAGAGACTATCCATGTGCAACTAACAGTGGGTAAAACTGCCTTCTAGTTTATAGCCTGCTACAGACCACCCTCCCAAACCCAGGAACCCCACTCGGCCTTCCTGAGAACACTCGGAAATATGAAGGTCTCTCCGAACACCATTATATTGGGCGACTTCAACTACCCAAACATAGATTGGGAGCATTACTGTAGCTCCAACACCCTTGCCCAAAGGTTCCTAGAATTCATAAACTCAAATGCTATGGAACAACTTGTTACCACTCCCACAAGAGGGGAAAACATACTGGACCTGATCATCACCAACATGGGGACTCTATGCTCCAGACCAGAAGTGTATCCTCACTGGTAAGATCAGACCATAAACTGATCTCACTGGATATTCACATCCCAACCCCACCCCTGCCCAGAAAACCACAGTGAAAAACTTCTCTAAAGCAAATTTCACACTCCTCAAAACCGAGGTGGAATCCTTCAAAGCCCCGGGCCTGTGGAAAATACGGCCCAGACCGCAGAATCCTTTATAAATGCATTCTATGAACACCTTCAGGACTGCATGGATCATGCAATCCCAAATAAAACCAAGACCCAATCCTCCAAAGGCAGACGACCTGTCTGGTGGACCCCAGCCATAAACAAACTATACAATAGAAGGAGGAAGCTACTACATGATAGAGCAAATTCCCAAAAAGGGAAGGCATCTCTGATCAGTATTAGCAAAAAACTAAGGGCACTCATAAAATCGTCAAAGGCCAGCTTCAAGAGAAAAATTGCACAGGACACTAAGGATAATCACAAGGCTTTCTTTAGTTATGTTAGGAACCTAGGTGGGAATTCCCAGATATGCTCAGAATAAGTCCAAAATGACAAAAAATACACTGATCCCACAGACATTGCCAACATCCTAGCTGACAGGTTCAGTGCAAACTCCCCCCCCCCACCAAAAGGGCAAATATCTATCCCAGCAGAGTGCTGCCCCCTGACATCTCAGATGCTCAGGTGAGAGCCGCCCTCTCCAAAGCAAAAAACACAGCATCAATGGGACCAGATGGTGTCCCAGGCTGCATCCTACATGAACTCCAAGAAGAGCTAAACCCAAACATAAAACTACTGTTCAATCTCAGCCTTACTACAGGATATGTACCCAAAGAGTGGCATACAGCAACAGTGGTCCCTCTCCACAAAGGTGGTGCCTCAACGGACCCTGGAAACTATCGCCCCATAAGCCTGACTAGCTTGGTCTGCAAAGCTATGGAAAGGATCATCATGGACCTCATAAATAAAGATATTGGGGACCTACAGACACTGGATCCTACCCAGTTTGGCTTTGTTAAGGGCAGATCCTGCCTCTTAAACCTGGTTGACTTCTTTGAAACAGTCACCAAGGCCATTGACAAAGGGAAGGTGGTCCACACAGCCTATCTGGACCTCGCAAAAGCCTTCGATACAATACCCCACTCGGGCATTATAGATAAGCTCACCAGCTTAAATATAAACCCCTATGTCACTAGATGGGTTGCAAACTGGCTCAAGGACAGAACCCACATGGTTAGAATTGCTGGAGCCATGTCAGACTCCAAACCAGTTACAAGTGGCATCCCACAAGGCTCAGTCCTGGGACCTCTCTTGTTTGGTATATATTTCTCGGAGGTACAGGCCAACACAGAAGGACTGTGGCTGACCAAGTTTGCATATGACTGCAAACTGTGCACCATAATCGACTCTCCAGCCGACACAAGCATCCTCCAAAAGGGCCTCATAGAAACAGACAACTGGTGCCAGAGCAATGGCCTCAAGCTAAATGCCAAGAAGTGTATAGTCATCCCCTTTGGCAAAAACAAAGTGCCCACAAATTACCACATAGGTGGTAATCCATTAAGTACAGAAGAAGTAATTAGGGACCTGGGGACCCAAGTTGATAGCAATCTCTCATTTGAAAACCACGTGGCCAAAGTGGTTAGAAAAACATTTTATATAGCCCACCTAATCATGAAGGGATTCACATCTAGATTAGGGGAGGTCATCGTGCCTCTTTACTCATCCCTCATCAGGCCCATAATTGAGTACAATGCCCCTTTTGGGATGTACCTCACCAAACACCTGCAGCAACTGGAAAGACCCCAAAAGTACCTCACCAAGAGGATCAAAGGGCTCAAACAGATGCCATATGCTGCCCGGTTAAAGAAACTCCAGCTCTACTCAGTGGCATACCGCCTGCTCAGAGGTGACCTGTGCCTGACGTATAAGGCCATGTCCAACCTGGAATTAAGGGACATGCTGCACCTCAAAAATCCAAATCCCATCGAGCTACACGCCGAGAGACTTGAACCTCAGCACTGAAATAAATAGGACATGCTGGAGGGACAGATTCATAACCCAGAGGCTCCCTTCACTCTGGAATAAAATCCCAGTCCAGGTTAGACAGAGTCCCTCATTGACTCTTTTCAAGAGGAATCTTGATGAGTGGATGGGAGATCGTAGGTTTATCCCGGGTATCACTTCTGTGTCACTGTTAGACAGAGGCACAGTATACTAACCTCGAAAAAGGGCATAGCAAAATTAATTTAAAATGGGTGGCGAAAGCCAAACATACTCTGGCTAGGCTTATAAATGCCCTAGGGCAGATAGCCTAGTATGAACCTATGAACCTATGAACCTATAATAACTGTGGAAGTAGAACTGTATTGCAAGACCTGAATAATGACAACTGTTGTCCAATAAAAACTTGAACCAGTACCAGAAGCTGCACTAAAGTATATACAATAAAGTCTGTAGTGCAATAAGTGTGGAATTAGAGCTGTTTGTCAAGAAATGAATAATGCCAGTTGTTCCGCTATAACACATGAATCAATACCAATAACACCAAGGCAAATTGTGTACATCAGGATTGTCTTGATTTAACTACTGCAGTACAACTGTATGCATTCTGGCTGTAAGGTAAGCTGCTGCAGTCAAGTATAACACTGTAATATCTGTAGAATGCAAATATAATGGTTGCCAAATGTCTTATTTAACACATAGAGTACCGTTCAAGACTGTTTCCAGGCCAATATGGTTCACATAATGCTCGGTCATCCACAAACAGCAGGTAAGCAAGGTATATGGGTGAGGTAGTCCACTCCATGATCTGATAATGTTTGTTGACTTTGCAGGTATTTCAAACCAATAACAATATATTGTGGACACCTGCAGTCTATATACTAATGTATAGATTACCTACTATATCTGTCATTTCATGCATGTGTGTTCTACTGTCACTGCAGTCTAGTATACAACTGTAATACTACTACCATTGGTTCCAGGTGAGCTCTGGGCAAATATCAGTCAGTCAGTAGTCAGTAGTGACTCAGTAGCTCAGTTTGTTAAATACTCTGTAGTACATTTTGCCACACACAGACCAGGATTAGAATCCAGTGCTATGTAGCACTAAATATTGCAGGAAAATTTACATAATGTTTACAGATTCTCTCTCCACAGGAACTATAGGTAAATGGGTGAGGTACCCCATATTATGAGTAAATAATTGTGTGTTTAGATGTCACAATTAGAAAGACCTTCTATATAGCCCACCTTATTATGAAAGGGTTCACATCTACATCAAGAGAGGTCATTGTGCCCCTCTACTCATCACTCATCAGGCCCATAATTGAATTCAATGCCCCATTTGGGATGTACCTTACCTCACACCTGCAGCAACTGGAATGACCCCAAAAGTACCTCACCAAGAGGATCAAGGGACTTAAACAGATGCCCTACGCAGTTAGGCTAAAAAAACTCCAGCTCTACTCAGTTGCTTACCGCCTACTTAGAGTCGATCTGTGCCTGACGTATAAAGCCATGTCCAACCCAGAATTAATGGACATACTCCACCTCCGGAAATCCAAATCCCTTAGAGCTACACGCTCCAGGGACTTAAACCTCAGCACAGAAATAAATAGAGCATGCTGGAGGGACAGATACATATCCCAGAGGCTCCCCTCACTCTGGAGCAAAATCCAAATCCATGTTAGGCAGAGCCCCTCAATGACCCTCTTCAAGAGAAATCTTGACGAGTGGATGGGAGATCATCGGTTTACCCCTGGGATCTCTTCTGTGTCCCTGCTAGACAGAGGCACAGTAAACTAACCTTAAAATGGCTATCTTCTGTGACCTACTATACAGAGGCACAGTCAACTAATCTAAAAGGGTGGCGAAAGCCAAACACACTCTGGCTAGGCTTATAAATGCCCTAGGGCAGATAGCCTAGTATCAATCTATGAACCTATGAACAGACTATTAAAATCATTATCAAGAATGTGAAAGTGCAGCATAACATAAAGGAAACAAATATAATAATAATAAAATAAAATAAAATAAATAACATGTATAAACTTCATATGGCTGTATGCCTAGAGTGTCTGTTCAAAGTTGCTGCAGCCATTTCATACATTTCATGCAGATGTCCTCTGCAGTCACTGCTATTGGGTTATATCCATATGCCTGCCAAGCAAGGCATGATAGTTGTTTAGTTTCTGTACTGTACACATACATGTCTCTCAAGTGTCACGCTGTCACATAATGTAATTAGTAGTGCATAATCTGTCTGTCACAGGATTACCATCGGAATGATTACCTAAATTGCAAAGTATCACTACATCAGCCCACAGTTCACCTTGGTAGTTATATCAGTCCACCTGATGTGCCAGTGTCCTGTGCAGTTGTGTACCCACAGTTGTTACTGCTTGTCCCGTACTGTCCCATGTGAATAGCTTGAGAGGTATATACGTGCTACAGCAGCTATAGAGGACTTGTACACATGAAGAAAGGACAGACCCATAGAGTAGATAGTAGTACTGTTGTTGAGTAAATAGCCTAAAATGGTACAAATGTATGTTTTTCTCTCTCTCCCCACCCCTTATCTTCATTTATTTGTTATTGTTATCCATTGGTTATGGTTTACTATTCACATATGTTATTAAATTACCTGTATTTTGGGGTAAGTGTGTTATTTTTGTAATGTATTTCAATGGTTGCATATTAACATATCTTTTTAAATTACCTTTTTTTGGCCTTATGCTGTAACTGTTACTGGTATGCTGTTAAAATACTGACTGTTCTGTCATGTATCATTGTGTTTCACATAATATGCATTGATATGTAACTGGGTTATTTCCACTGTTCTGTCATGCTGTTATCACTATGTTTTGTTCAAAACTAACCTATAATTATTCCTATACCTCTATCATCACAGCACATCATGGTAGGCTGGTTCCCTGGTGATCCACATACTTTGCTTCAACTGGCTATGGCAACAGGGCCTAGCACATCTGGGAACAAGGCCAGTGGTGGCCCCTCTGCTGCCCTTGCACCACCTGTGGTGTCAGGTGGAACTGCCTCAGGGGACGGGGCCCAGCATCCTCCTGGGAGCAGTGGTGGAAGGGCTGCAGTCACTCAACAGGAACTGTCAGTCGTGGTGTGCAGGATCATTCATCGGACCTATGAATGTCACCTGCATCAGATTGAGGGCACACTGGCCAACTTAATGGGGCAGGCTGATCCTGGGTCCCAGCCTCCAGCACAGCCACCTTCAGGGCAGTGAAGGAGTAGTGTCACTTGCCCATGGGTGGGGATGTCAGTCACACTGCTGCTGTCTGGAGGCACATGCAACTCTGATTCCACAACACCCTCCCCATCCAAGGTGTTCACCCCCTCATGTGTCACACACTGCCCCTGTCTGCTGTCTTGTCTGTCTTGTTTGTCTGCTATTGCATCCTCTCCTACCCAACTTACCTCCCTACATGTACCTACATCCCTTCCTCAACATTCCACTCCCTCCTTAACTCATTCACTCCAGTGGAGCTCAGGAAGTTTGCGCTGTAACTTCCAATGGGCGGAGCCTAAGCCTTTTCACAGAATCAAATTATGTCCTCACATTTCAAACAAATGTTCATATCGCTGGAACCATAAGGATTATGAAAGAAGTACAGATGGCAAACTCTTCAGCACAAACTATTTTTATAGTGCTATTATTCTTTAGGTTCTTGGTCTTAAACCAAATTTTATAAATCAAAGTAAACACAGTAACTATTGCATTTGTAATATTTTGTAAACAACATATAATATCTCAGCAATCACTCAAGATACACACACACTGTCAGCGGCATTTTATTAATCTGGCTGGAAGATTTTATATGAGGCTAAGGAGTTCTGTCTGTGTTACTTGGTTGTTGAGATATTTAGAAAAATGTGAAAATTATATCTATATAAGTTAATATAATAAAAACAACAGTTATCTATTTACCTGTACTAGACAGAGGTAAAATATTAATGTACTTGAGTTTGCTATCGTGTAAGCTTTTAAGATTAAATATTTTAAAACCTTGTACATAGCATAGTTTTGTAATTATTGATGCAAATATGAACAAGCAATATTTGATGCTTAGAGGTGTCAGTAGGAGTTAACTGCAGATGCACCTGGAGGCATCACTTGGGTATGATGAGTTAAAAAATGGGCACCTGTCCTATATAAAAATATTGCCCCATACATAGCTCTCCATTTTGCACATGTGACCACTGGACACAACTAATCTAGTCCAATTGGCTTGACAACAAATTTATGTTGTCCTCAACCCTCTCTCTGGGGTTTGAGCATCCAAATTCATCTAAAAAACTGTCAAAATGCACAGCTGTTGCTGTACAAGAAATGTATAGCTATGGTTCTTTCCTACTGTGAGAGTTGAAATATTCTGTTTTCAGTGTAAAAATGACTTTCAGTGGATTTTTCTGAAAATGTAAAATAAATACTCTCTGCTTTTCAGTGTAATACAGAGTGCACTTAGTTTAAACTCTTAGCAAAAGCATATAGCTTGGCATTCATTGTTATTAGAAGTCAGAAGTAAAATATTTTATCTTTTATAAACTATGCAGTTTGTGAAATTCTCTATCTACAAACAGGTCAAAATGAACTCTTGTATGCAGCTGTGTTTCATCAACAGGATGTGCAAGATAAAAGCAAGGCCGAGGAGTTATTCTTCAGGAACAGAAGGTTTGAGATATGGAAAACAAACTGTTAGCAAACCAGCTTCAATGGATTCTCTAAACTGCTGAGGCAGGCAGAAAAGACACTTTAAATATTGGAGCTTCTTCTTTTGTATGAGAGACATTGATTCTTACAGTTCTGATGGTGTAAGCTGAAGTACGGCTTTGTTATTTGTGTATATCTTTCATTGTTATACTAGATGTGTACTTCATATGCAGTAAAGAATGTCATATCAGATGAACCGTCTCAATTGTTTTCATTGAGTAATGGTGCAGACTACCTTTTAGTGTAGTAATTTAAATTTTACACCTACACCCATCCTGCACACCCTTACCTCCCTTTCACATTGTTTTTCCCCTCTGTTTGCCCCAATTTCACCACTTTCCTACCACCCCTTTCTCTTCTCTTTTCTTTACATGTTTTAGCATGGGTTTGCACGGATTTGCATGGAGTTGCATGGTGTGCCATGCTGCTTCTCTTAGCTCAACTTAAATGAGCTTTAAAGAGCTTTAATGTCTGTATGTGTCTATTACATTGTAACTCACATGTAGAAAATAAACACCTGTGCCAAGTGTCAAACCGAGGCCCCTGTCAGCTATAGCACACTGCATTAAACTACCACACTACACAGGATTTAGGTTAAATAGGTGTTTCCAGCAAAACATACTGCTTGCTATTTACAGACATTACACAAGTAACTGAAATAAAGCAAAATAATGTGAAAACTGGGAGTGTACCCTGGACTCTGGTGCAATAATAAATAATAATGAAGACATACTAATGGATGTAAGGCCTGCAATAGCACTAGCAGGTATATGTGCCCATTCATCAGCAACTTAGGTAGGTACTAGGCTATCTGTCCGAGGGCATTTATAAGCCTAGCCAGAGTGTCAGCTTTCGCCGCCCCATTGATTAACTGAGCCTCTGTCAAGAAGAGCCAATGAAGTAATCCCAGGGGTGTATTTTCTGTTACCCATCCACTCATCAAGGTTTCTCTTGAAGAGTGTTAGTGAGGGGCTCTGTCTAATGTAGTTAGGAATTTTGTTCCAAAGCATGGGGAGTCTCTGTGACAGGAATCTATCCCTCCAGCATGTTCTATTTATTGTTATGGTGATGTTTAGCTCACTAGAGCAAGTGGCTCCCAGTGACTTGGATTTCTTTAGGTGGAGCATGTCCATCAATTCTGAGTTGGACATGGCTTTGTAAGTCAGGCAGAGATCACCTCTGAATAAGCGATATGCCACAGAACAGCTGGAGTTTTTCCAGTCAGGCTGCATAGGACATATGTTTGAGGCCAGTAATCCTATTGGTGAGGTACTTTTGTGGTCTTTCCAGCTGTTGGAAGTGTCTTGTGAGGTACATCCCAAATGGGGCATTGTACTCTATGATGGGTCTGATGAGTGATGAGTAGAGGGGCACTATAACCGCTTTATTTCTAGATGCGAACCATTTAGTAATTTGGTGGGCTACATATAAAGATTTCCTAACTACTTTGGCAATATGATTGTCAAAGGAGAGATTACTATCTACCTGGGTTCCCAGATCTCTTATTACCTCTTCTGTATTAAGGGGCTGCCACCTATGTGGTAATTCGTGGGTGTTTTGTTTTTCCCAAATGGGGTGACTATGCATTCTTTGGCATTTAGCTTGAGACCATGACTTTGACACCAGATGTCCGTCTCAGTAAGACCCTTTTGGAGAATGTCCGTGTCAGCCAGAGAGTCAGTTATGGCTCCCAGTTTGCAGTTATCGGCGAACTTGGTTAGCCATAGTCCTCCTGTGTTTGCCTGTACTTCTGAGAAGTATATGCCGAACAGTAGGGGTCCCAGGACTGAGCCTTGTGGGACACCACTTGTGACTGGTTTAGAGTTGGACCTGGAGCCTACTGTTCTTACTGTGTGAGTTCTGTTTGTAAGCCAGTTGGCAACCCATCTCATGACGTAGGTGTTTATGTTGAGGCTGGTGAGTTGTTCTATAATTCCTGAGTGGGGAATGGTGTCAAAAGCCTTGGCGAGGTCAAGGTAAGCTGTGTAAACTACTTTCCCTTCATCTATGGCCTTGGTGACTGTCTCAAAGAAGTCAACCAGGTTTAGTAGGCATGATCTGCCCTTAACAAAGCCGAACTGGGTCAGGCCATGTGTTTGGAGGTTACCAATGTTTTTGTTAATGAGTTCCATGATGATGCGCTTCATAGCCTTGCAGACCAGGCTAGTCAGGCTTATGGGGCGATAGTTACCAGGGTCAGTTTTGGCCCCTCCTTTGTGGAGCGGAATAACCGTTGCTGTGTGCCATTCTATGGGCACATAGCCTGTGGAGAGGCTAAGGTTGAACAGTGTGTTTAGGTGGGGGGGTTATTTTGTTCTGTAGTTCGTGCAAGACACAGCTTGGGACACCATTTGGCCCCATTGATGCTGTGCTTTTGTCTTTTGAAAGGGCTGTTTTCACCTGTGCGTCTGTGATTTCCAGGGCACTACACTTTTCCGGTATTGTAGGGGGCCTTTTTGGGGGTGAGAGGGGGGTGAAGTTTGCACTGAATCTATCTGCTAGGATGTTGGCAATATCAGTGGGTTCAGTATATTTTGTGCTATTTTGCACGAGCTCAGAGCATATCTGTGAGTTGCCACTTAGATTCTTAACATAGCTAAAGAAGGCTTTGTGGTTATCTTTTAAATCCTTGGCTATTTTTCTTTCGAAGTTAGCTTTGGAGGTTTTTATGAGGGACCTTAGTTTCTTACTGATACTGATCAGGGATGTCTTTCCTTTTTGGGATTTGCTTTTTTACTGAACTAGTATCCTCCTGCTATTGTATATCCTGTTTATGGCAGGGGACCACCAGACTGGTTTTCTTCTCTTAGGGGAGTGAGTCTTGGTTTTGCTAGGGATGGCATGATCCATGCATCCTTGTAGGTGTTCATAGAGTGCATTTGTAAAGGTTCCTGCATCTTGGACAATATTATCCTTTAGCGTGGGAGCTGTGAAACTTACCACCTCTGCTTAAATAAGGTGAAGTTTGCTATAGAAAAGTTTTTCACTGTGGTTTCCTTGGTTGGAGGTGGTGATGTGGTGTGGACATCCAGAATGATTAGTTTATGGCCTGATCTAACCAGTGATGGGATGACCTCTGGTGTGGAACACCTGTCGCCCATGTTGGTGATGACCAGGTCCAATATGTTTTCACCTCTGGTAGGGGAGTTTACAAGCTGATCCAGGGCATTTGAGTTGATAAATTCCAGGAAGCGCCAGGCCTGGGAGTTTGTACTTGAGTAGTTTTCCCAGTTAACGGTAGGGTAATTGAAATCGCCCAATATCAGGGTGTTTGCTAGGACCTTCATGTTTTCCAGTGTCTCCAGAAAGGCAGAGTGGTGGTCCTGGGTCATGGAGGGTGATCTGTAGCAGGCCACAATTTGCATTGCAGCTTTGCCTGATGTTAGTTGCACATGGATGATCTCAGAGGTATCATGCTGCGCCACTAACCTGGAGGTGTAAGTATTCTTGATGAATATGGATACACCCCCTGCTTTTGTATTTGGTCCATGTTCTGTGGCCAAAATGTGTGGTATGAGTTGTAGCCTGGTAGTGCTGGGGTGCTCTGTGGAGCCTTGAACCAGGTTTCAGTTACTGCACAGATGTCGACGTTCTCCACACTGAGGAGTGCTTTGAGTGCTTGCATTTTGAGATTTAAACTCCTGGCATTGAGTAGCATAACCCTCATTTTTTTTTTATTTGTGCTGTTTACGGAGGTGGGTTTGACTTTTGAGCCTTGTCTAAAAAAGCCACTATGGGGGCAGCAAGAGCCTTGGCCAGTATTCAAAAGCCTAGGGGTGACAGGTGCAAGCCGTCTCTTGTGAAGCAATGAGGCTTATGGAGCATGTCGTCCCAGGCTGACAGACACTGGATCCTCTTTGAATGACACCAGAAGCTTAGCCAATTGTTAAAATTGATATTTTTTTTCTTTATACTGCAGTATCATTCTTGGTGAGGGCAGGATGCTACTCAGGGTCAGGGTCATACCCACCTGGGCTACATGATCAGAGAGCTCTTCCATGTCTCTTTTCATGTAGTCCAGGGAGGTATGTCTCAGGTCATTCACACCAACATGAACAATGACAGACTCACATTTGTACTTGTTCTGGAGTGACCTGAGTGACCTGAATGCTTGTGTTATGTGGCAGATTCTGGTTCCCGACAGGCAGCTAACAGTAACCTTCTCCTTGTCCAGCCTAGTGAGTGGGACGTCAGTGTACCTAACTATAGAGTCGCCTACTACTAGTGTGTTAGGTATGTTATTTCACCTCAAGGGCTGTGATTGTGCGGCACACTGATTTTGTGTTTTATGTGTTGTCTGGTTTGTGATGGGAGGTGCAGGTTTTTTGGGTGTCTGCTTTGGAGGTCTCTGATGCTTTTGCAGGTTTTTATTTAGAGCCTCCGAATTGTAGAAAGACAGCTGCTAAGGCAGCACTGGCAAAGTACATGCACAACTGGGACCCTGGTGCAGAAATACAACCATATAAAGCCATGCACATACTTATGGATGTAGAAATGTTTCTCACAGTCTGTATATGTGCACATATATCCTGCAAATACACATGCTTTTGCAGTGTCTCAGGAGCTCAGTCTGTCAAACGCCTTGCATGTAGTACATTTTGCCACACACATTCCTGGGTTCGGATCCAGTGTTGTGTCGCACTTCAATTACATTATTGTGAAGACAGCAAGTAATGACTGAGTCATGCAATCTTACTCCCCACAGGTTACTGCAACTTAATTAACTGCTACCCAGTTTTGCAAGACAAAGGCCTGCAGGCAGAGACACAATGCACATATCCATATAGCCAAACTATATGTCGCCTACTACTCTGTTAGTCACACTGTTGCATAACAGATGTACCTTAAGAACATGCCCCAATTGCACTGTATAGAATACCCTTGCCCTAGCTCTGCCATAACAACAGGCCTGACACAGCTGACACAGTTATACTCACAGCTTGCTGTCCACCAAAGTGCTCACACGCCCCCTATGTTTTGAAGGTTGCAGCAGCAGCTGCAGCCTGTAGCATACACAGTTGTATTTAAAGGTAGCTGCTACAGACCTATCATACCTGCCAGTCCACTAGAACAAGGCATCTGGACACAGCCATACTTAATGGGGGGGGTGGGGCAAAGGCCCAGAGATAGGGACATGTTTAACAGTTTGCCCCTACAAAGATAGTAAGTTGATAGAATAACAGCTATTGCAGTAGCATGCATAGTATGATGGGTGTGAAGTGTGACACACACATCTGTCTCTTCCCTTACTGACCTCAGCCCACAGTGATTGCCAGTGCACTGCCAGATGACCACAATGGTATGGGACACTGACCATACATATGAGGCACAACTGCGGGCATACTTCATAAATCTCTACAGTGGATGGTGTTTGTACCTACCCTCGGTGATGCTGTAGTCTCCACACCTCAGTAATGTTCATCTCAAAAACTAAGACAGGAGCCAAGGCCTACATGAAGGCCTTATATATTGCATGTGGTGGCATGCCAATGGATAATGATAATGCAGTACAGCTGTTTTATCTGCAGTTAGCAATTCTGAGTCACAGACTGGTGCAGAGGCATTTACCCTCTAATGAGCAGTACCTTAAAAAGGCAAGAAGCTGGTTATGGGGAACAGGTCTGTATGAGACTTAACACACACACACACACAGTGTAATATCAAAAGATTACTGGAAGCAAAGTTCAACAAAGGAGTACTGCACTCTACCAGGTATGTAATAGATTTCTCCATATAACAGGATGCAGATGGCAGGATGGAGGTATAGGGAATAGGGATTACAGCAGCAGGCCTGTGTTAGATCTATGGTGCTGACATGTCATTGATACTCTGCCGTTCTACACCTACATGCATTCCTCTCAACTGCCCCTGATTTTAATCATGTCTTAGCTCTGTCCCTGTCAATCCCAGCTACAATGGTTGGTTGTTGTAGGAAAGCTAGTAGATTACACATAGTACATGGTCACAATAAGGGAGGGAGTACACCCCTGTAATGTCAAATGATGTACTGTAATTCACCTCCTCTCTTTTTGTCCATGTTTCACATAATTAGTTCTAACATTGTAAAACTGACCCTGAATGCCCCTGATGTACTCTGGCTAAGTCTCTGTGCCTGTTGACATTTGTCCCTGTTTGGTTGAGAGCTTTGCGTAATGTACCTGTCAACCTCCTACAGCAAGAACTCAGGATACATCCATAGTTAATGGGGGGACAAAGGCCCAAACTCAGTGATAGTGTTTATGTATTGCTCGTACAACGTAAGAATGCGAATAGACTAAACTGATATTACTGTAGCATAACTGTGTTCTGAAGGGTATGACATGTGAAACTCAGATGTCTGTCTTTATTTTCTGACATCAGCCATCAATGATTGGCCAACCATTTGTCAGATGTCCACAAGTTTGAGTGAAAATAACCAAGACTATGAGCAAACATCTTGACAATCTGCAAACATCTGTATAGATGAGAGGTATTATGCCTACAGCAGGTTTGCATTGCTGTCTGTCATTGTGGCACCCTGGTTTTGCTGGACTGTCCCCATATAGTCATTGATGTAGCACACTGCTATTTGTGCAACAGTGGCTGCATGACATATTGGTGGGAGTTTGCCTGTAGGGGACTCACCACAGTAGACTGTAGTGATGAGTGTAGGAACATACAGTAGAATCTGTCACGGCACACAGGGACACACCCCAGTATTGCTACTATCTTGGTGATAACCACACATGTAGTGTGTTGCCAGACTATGGGGTATGATGTATGAGGGAGCACTGGATAGTGCAGGCCATTATGGATGTGCTGGATCTGTACATAGCGGATGTCCACATATCTGGTCCTGTAATGTGTCCCCCTCTTGTTGTCTTTCAGAAACCATGTACCACAGGAGACACACACCCTTCTCAACTGCAGAGAATGACATTATACTGGATGGACTGAGACACCACCATCAAATGTTGCTGTCCTGGGGTAGGCAGAATTGGGAACAGTTGGTGGCATTGTGGGCAGACATTCAGTGGGCTGTCAATCAGATTGGCCAACTGGACAAGACCTATAAACAGGTCTGACACTGGGCCACAGATAGTACATGCTGTACGACAAAGGGCGGCTGCTGTTGCCAGGGATTGTGCCACCACTGTTGGAGGGCCTACAACAGAACAACCACTCTCAGCCACAAAGGAATTCATGGTGAACCTAGGAACAACCAACAGTTCCCAGGCATCCATCACACCATTCATTGTGGAGGTGGGTGCTACAGTGTCCACAGGACAGGAGCATCCAGGTAAGCTTACTGTGGTCAGCAGTGTAATACTGTATCAGTCATTCTGGCAGGCTGTACATACCAGTATATGGGTGTCAGGTCTATCTGCAATGGGGGGAGGGGGTTGGTTTTATTCTCAGTTGTGCACACATACTCAGAATGTCAGCAATATAGCCATTATTACAGTAGCTACTATACATGTGGATATATGCACACATTACTTTGTAGCTCTGTAACAGCTGGTGGTGCTGACAATACCTCTCCCTCACCTTTTCACTGGTCCGTCATGTGTGGCCCAAGTCCATGGTCCTTTACCTGGTAAGTATGATACTGTTGTTTTAAGGATCATATATACTCTACAAAAGTTAAGGACTGCCATTTTGCCCTATATACAACTGATGTGCTTAGCCAAAATAGGATATTTGTATGTTCCATTCTGGAACAGTTAACTACAGTGCATAGACTGGGTAATCACAGGTGTGTAATTGTACAAACATTAACACGTTTGCACTTATAGTTATGAATGACTATGCAGCCTCCTATACATGAGGCAAGTACTTCAAGATGCTTGTTCAAACACAACAGGGAGATGGTACATACCCGAGGTAGTGATACTACTACTGGCATATCATTCTCACTATAGGTGTACTGGGTTTTATGTTTAGTTCTATCACAACCACTGACATATTGCATACCTTACAGGTGTATTGTACTGGCAACATTAACTGGATGTAGCTGAAGTGCATGTTATAATGGGCCTGACTTGTCTGTGTATGGTGCTGTGAGTTTGTCTGTGGTGCATGGGAGCAGAGATGTGAAGATGTGGGACTTATAATGCAGTTGTGGATCCTCATCTGTATGAGTCTGTGTGGATTACCATACATAATAGTGATGATGGTGACCATAGTGAGGCACAGGCAGGGTTGTCAGTGGCTGAATCTGTCCCAGAGGTTGACATCCCTCTTCTGCCCCCATTGTCATTGCACACAGTCAGTATGCCCACACATACCCAGTCCCCAGAGGCCACAAATATTGGACAGTCAAGGGGTTGGTGACATTGAACAGGGAGTGTGACAACTATGGCATCAGTGAGTGTAGACACTGGTCATAACCAGAGAGTTGGCGAGGTCATACACAGGTGAACTGACAGGGGTGCTCATAGGAGGACTGCTGTCCATCCACCACTTATTGAAGGTGTCACATCTTGGGTCCTTTGCCACATGTTTCAGTCCATCATGGAGGCACAGGCACATTCTGAATGCAGCACCAGACAGATGCTTAAGGTTGTGGATGCAGCACAGTCTGACATCTGGAACTGCCTCCACCACATTGGGGATGCCCTGGATTAGTTCACTGCTGTCATGGATAGACTGTGGGCTGAGACAGTGCCTGCCTTTGACCGCACAATGTCTGTGCTGGAACATCTGGTCGGAGTTGGGCATCAGACACGTGGATGAAGGTCAGTAACACCATCTGCTGGTAGTCCACGTGGCCATGCACAGTCACGCTGCCATTGTGGCAGTACCTACAGAGATACAGAGAAGTGTGCTATCCACACGATGATGTGGCAGGCCATAGGCATGTGGTCTAGGGTGGTCCCATGGGGGACACAGGCCCAGCATTTTGCAGTGACCATTGGGTACTAGCACTGCATCTGACCTTGGGCTTGGTGGTGCCAGTGCTACTCCTGGCAGAGCCAGTTCATGGCCAGAGACAGAACTGTCCACTCTATCATGTACAGTCCACAGCTGTCCAACATACATATATGTAGGGCTAGTACTGGGACTGACTGTGTACACACACACACACACACACACACACACACACACACACACACACACACACACACACAAATACACTCAAACACCACTCTGACATGCAGGTCACCAACAGACATGCACGGCACTTCTTCATGGCCCATCTAACCCGCACCCCTTCCTTACTCACACACATGCTGTCACCTGTTTGGCACAGCCTATGCCTCTGGCACCCCCATACCACACCCTGTGCAAGTGATGATCCTGTGCCACATCCCTGCCATCCGTCCCATCAATGCAGGGAAATGCAAATATGTGTCAGATGCACAGAGTGACTATATAACTTTGCATGTACCTGTTACTGCAATATTGTTTTGCCATGGCACTTGTTGTGGGCCACTACAGGTATTGTATGCTGGCATGTGTCATGACTACATATCAGACTTTATGTATCTTTGTTACACGATGTTAGACTGGGGGTAGTGTTACAGAATGACAGGCATGTCATGGACCTGTATATGAGTTTATTCTAGGTGTCCGAGGGGTTAAACAATGGATGCATGGTGGCAATTCCGCAGCACAGGATGGCATGGCAACATAGCAGAAATATGATTTCACCAAGGTAAGGCAGTATATGTGCATGGCTCCCTAGGTGCATATGTGTATAACAGTATATCAGGGACAATGTGGGCAGTGAGCATAATCATGCACTCATATTTTGTGACAAGGTCTGCTACACTCGATACGTGTCACCTGGGTTTCTTCAATGTACAAATCTAAAAGATGGCAGAAATCAGTTTTGCTTATGTGGAAGAAGGCAATTTAGAGACCAGCAATTAGTCACATGCCCATAAAGTGTACAACCATTGCACAGAGATAGGCCAGATTAGTATGTTTGTAATGCTGCAAGGGGATACATTTATAGATACACACACACACACACACACACACACACACACACACACACACACACACACACACACGTTAGATGATGTGAGATTAGAACCCTCTTACCTATCTAGGTATTACACATTACAGCTCACAGTACTTACTGCATGTGCTACAAGTTATGTCGGTTGTATATGCAGATACAGATACAGTACTTGTGGAATACACAAAGTGGCCTTGTGTTAGACAGCATGTGGGATCTGCAGAGTGATTCTGCTTGGTACGGTTATTGTATCTAGTGTCCTAGGAGTGAGATACCTGGTAATATCCCTGCTATATGTGTACACTTACCAGTATGGCCATATCTGGCTGTTTGTAGTTTGACAGGCGGACATGTAGCCAGGGACAATGTGAACTGTCCAAGGCATGCATTGCAACCATTGTACATTACACCACCTGCTCACCTGTGTTTGACTACAGGGTGACATTCCGCAGGCATAGGGGTCTGTGGGTGAGTATATTATGTATTATTGAGGCCTTGGTCTGGTTCCATCAGACAACTGTTGTGATGTGTAAGTGCAAATAACCCCAGCATTCTAGGGTAAGTGGGGACATTCCTACATCTCCCCACATATCTATATAAATGTGTATAACAGGGATGTCTCCTTCACTGTTGTTGTTGTGTGTATGTTACGTAAATGTGTTATGTAGATATATGTGGAGAGTCTATGTATCATTGTACTTTATATAGCTCTCTCTCTCTCTCTATATATATATATATATATATATATATATTATTATTATTTTATATATATATATATATATATATATATATATATATATATATATGTGTGTGTGTGTGTGTGTGTGTGCCACATACTTATAGATACACTAATCAAGTGTGAGGGGGATAGGGAGAGACAGATATGTATACGTAGCTGTATGTATGTACAGACATATTTCCACATAACAGGTCTTTGGGCGGAAGAGGCAACAAACTTGGGCTTAAGTTACCTAAGTGTAGCAGCATGTCCTGTGTGACTGTCTGTATTTACAAGGTGGCTCCAGGTCAAAGCTACCTGTACTCCAGCCCGGGATTATGTGTGCTACAGGCCATTGGCTGCTGCACCTGTTACCACAGTACAGCACTTCCCTGATATTGTTCAAGGCATTCCCCAGCTGTTTGCTGACCTCAATATGTGACTCATACCTCTCAGCTGTACAGAGCTTCACAGAAGGTCTAGATTTTTGCCTCATATTTTTGGTCCGTTTTACATAGCATTGTGGTTTTCTGGCAAATTAGTGGCAAAGCATTGAAGACTGAAGTTAAGAAATAATGACAGACATTTGAGTTTCAGACTCCATACATATCAGGAGATTCATGCCAATGCAAAACCTGTTATTCTATTAACTTTCTATGTCTGTAAGAGCAATATTTAAAACTTGTCCCTATTTCTGGGCCTTTGTCCCACTTTTATTCATGGCTTTGGCCAGATATCTTACTGTAAGAGATTGAGAAGTACTGGGGTACATGATGTAACACTACACACGGTGACAGTCTGCATACATCTCCATGTGCATGTTTTGCAGAATGTCAAGCATTTTGCCCCATATGTGTGCTCTGTTCCGCATACATTTGTGGTTTTCTGGTAATATACTGTAAAATGCAGTCACTGAATTGTTGTAACTACAGAGACATTTAAGTGATGGCCTTTACATCCTGCAGCTACTCTGACCTGTTGTAACCTACTGTTATAATAGGCACCTTCTAGGTTACTCAGAGCATGTAGAATGTCTGTCTGTAGGTTTGGCCCTTTGCCCCCCATTCAATTTGGCATTGTCCAGATTTCTTGCAGTAACAGATTGAGGGGTTATGACAGTCTGTGGGAATACCACCATACGACTACCTGAAATGCAAAACATGTGGCTACTGCCAGATTCAAACTATCAGTACCATCACCCATGCTAATGTCCCTAGCCTACTGAGCCACACAGGCTGGCAGACAGGGATTTGTCATTCATCACTCTATCAACAGCATACAGACATACACTGTCACCCCTGCATTACTTGAGACATAGTACATGTGGCCAGGTTCTATGTCACAGCCCTGGAATTGGGTGGTCTGCTGATATATCATTGCAGATATACTGCTCCAGCAGTTGTATGGGTACATTGATGAGTTGGGTGTGGGCCCTGTGGGGGACGACCAGCCCATGCTCTGCTGGCATACACAGTTATGTGACTGTTCTGTGACCCCACTGTTTGGCATCTCCCTTGAATAATGTAGTGGGGGTTCCAGCCATGTGGTGTAGTGAATATTATGTGGTACATACTATTGGAGAGAGTACCTGTTGTCCCAAGTGGCTGTTAGATCTCTGCAAGTAGCCCAGTAGCCGACTATATTCCCTTGCATACATGTGACAGGTCCATACATATGCTACCATATTCTAGTACCCCTTACAAGTGGTAATTAGCTGTGTGCAGTTGACAGACCTGTAGTTTGGGGCTGACTCTGTCTAATGCATGCAGTCCACAGCCAATACATGGTGAGGTACAGGTTGTGTGGGCTGGCTGGCAGGCATCATTTTTACTAATATGTATGTGAATTCAAAAAAAAAAAACAGCAACTGTAACCAGGCTAGGTGTAAAACTCAACCAAACTCAAAAAGAACACCTCTAAGCACAGAGAAAGAGTCCAAGCAGATTGTTTTTAGTGTAGTTGAGCTTTAATAGCCACTATTCATCAAAAAGACATTGAAACACAATTCAACTCAAAGAATAATATTCTTCTTTAAATAGTTAATGCAATTAAAACACAGTCCAATCAACTCCTAGATACAAATAAAATTCAGTGTACCTAAAATCAACCATTTTAACTCCTTTTAAAATTTAATTGATGTTAAAAAATACACCCCTACGTAAAATATTTATACATTGTTCAGTGTGTACCATAGAAAACTAAACAAACCCAAGTTCATAGAAATGTATGCGATATAATATAAATGTTTTATTTTATTTTATTTTAATTTTAATTTGATTTGTTTTATTCTATTTTACCTCCTTATGTTTGGTCTTCTGTCCTTTAAAAAACATTTGATATTAACAGTGTCTCTTAGACCAGGGGAAATGAATGAGGCCAATCATTCTGCTTCCCTTCTCTTGACAACATTCTTATAACTACCTCCGCGAGGATCATGGCTCTTTTTGAGTTTTAATATGTTTGTGAGTCAGAATAAGGTGTCAGTCCCTAGGGCCCCTAGATTGTCAGTGCATGCGCTATGTGTTGTCTCTTGGCCAAGGTCAGGGCATACCGGGCATGCCTACATCTGCCTACAGGGACAACCTCAGTATTTTCCTCATCAGAGTCCCTCTGTGGGTATGGCTGTGGCTGTGGTGACCCAGGCACTGGTGGTGGCTGTGTATCCCATCCCTTTGCTGATCCTGCTGCAGCTGTTTCTGCAGGATCATATTATGTAGCATGGCACATACTGTGAACATGTGCATACATGTGGCTGGACAGTACTGCAGGGCTCCACCAGATATAGCAAGGTACCAGAACCATGACTTCAGCAGCCCAAACACATGCTCTATGATAGTCCTAGTTTGTGCGTGTGCCTCATTATAGCTTTCTTCAGTGGGTGTATGCATTTCTGATGGGTGTCATCATCCATGGTTCCGGTGCGTAGCCAGCATTCCACAGTAAATGGCCGTGTGGGATGTCCACCATAGCAAACATCTAGTATAGCTGTGATGCATGCCAGATATGGGAGATGTGATAACTGCCAGGGCTGCCAGCACACACATTCATGATTATGGCCTGGGCATTGCACATAACCTGGAAGTTGATGGAGTGGTACCCCTTGTGGTTGAAGTAGATTCTACCCATCTCACCAGGTGATGCCTTGCTGTGTACATGAATGCAATCTATGGCACCCACTACCTCAGGGTAGTGTGCTACATGGTAAAAGTGTTGCATACTGCTGGCCCTTGCCTCATGGGTAAGGGTAAAATAAATGTGCTCACTGGCATATGGTAGCATGGCATTCAGAAACTGGTGTAGTACCCTGGATGCTGATGCCTGTGAGACCCCCATCATGTCCCCAGTTGGTCTTTGGAATGCACCCATAGCTAGTATCCTAAGAGCTACACATACCTTTGTTTCTGTTGGGGTGGGTTCCCCTCTGTTGGCTCTGGGTCTGATTTGAAGTCAGCAGAGCTCAGCAAGTTCTTGTAGTATGTCCCTGTCCACCTTGTAGTGCTCTACAATCTTCAGTTTATGTAGCCCATGGAAGGTTACCCTGGGCCTAAACACTCTTCTCCTTCTCAGTCTAGGACAATGGTCAGCAGCAGCAGCATTGACCTCAGCATCTAGCACATACTTATGTAGCAGATCTGCAGCAGACCCTAGCATTTCTTCAGTTAAAAGTCCAGTCTGTACTTCACTGGTGCAGAGTATGGAGGAGAAAATCAGATTGTAGGGTTTCTGCAACCTTTATAGTGCTGTGCTGTAGGTGCAGTCTTTGTGATTGGCTACCTATAATGCATGCCACCTGCCAAGTTCATCATTAAGGACTGTTAATGGCCATAGTTCAAGTGGAACAAGGTCATCAGTAGTTAAAATATCACACTGGCCTTTCTCAGCCATATATATTTTTTTACAGCCTTCCTCGCTCAGCACTGCAGCACTCCTCACAAAAACGTGCTGCGAAAGTAAACAATGCTTAGCAGTCATTATACCCGCCCCCACAAAAGGTCATGCTCAGTATGGCAGTGTGCTATGCAAAATACTCAAACCTGCTGAAACACACACTCTGAAGGTAAACAAAGCTTAGCAGACACTGCACACATACCCGTGCTCAGCAGAGCAGCGCAAACAGGTGCTGCTGTGCTCCAATGAGCTTAAAATAATGCAATGTGGAAACACACTCCTTTTGATGTCATCTACCTCTTACATGGATACCAGCATGGTTCTCTGCCTACATGGATGGAATCTGTGGACACGGATACCCATTTATGCTATTCAGTAACCCCAGCTCATTTGCACAGAGATCCGTGCACACGACTTGGAAACTACATGGTTCTAGGCCCTGCCTCATTAACAGCAGTCTACCATTGTACATACTCCATGCAGGGTCCTATAATGCATTACTGTCACATACTACTAATTTTTCATTTTTACACTTTTTAATTTTTTTCTTAACAACATGTTTGCACACTGCGGTGCACCATGGAAACATAACCTGATTATTAAAAAAAAATATTTTCAATTATTTTCCACACAGTGGATAGTTTGTCACATATCTGTGTCTGCTATGCTATTTCTGTCCTTCTTACTGCACTTTTAAAGCCCCTGTTCTCTGTTTAACATCCTCCTGTACATGGAAGTGTTCTGTGTACATTTTGGACACCAACACGGGTTCTGCAGGACTGCCTATCTGCTTGCTTGATCACTCTACCACCCTCAGTTGCATGCAATTCACATGCTTATGAGGTAATATGTATGCCACAGACACTTCCATGTTGGCAGACTCATACACGCCCCTCAGTTCTGTTTACTGGATTGCAAACCTGCTTACTTTCATGTAAACAGTGTGCCACTATGCCTGCATGGAAAGTAAGTCTGTGTTGGCTTTATTAAATTCCCCCAAACATTCTCCAGTGCTTTTTTTATCTGTGTATCATATGTCTTCAATTTAACTTTATATTTGCCTGTGCATTTGTTGCAATGTATATTGTATACCAATTTCTACTTTTTTGGAGCTTTTCTCCCCTTGCCTCCTCTGAAAAGGGGTTTCCAACTCATTTGGACTTTCTTGGTAAACAAATGTAAAAAAATAAATAAATAAAACATCAAAAGTGCAACCAGTCTACTTGAAATGTCATTTAACCAGACAGCAGTCCTGGATTAGCCCTGAAAAAAGGCAACTTGTGCTTAGTGGGTTTACCTGATTAACAAATCTAAAAAAAAACCAAAAAAAAAAAACCTCAGCATTCAAAATGGGAAACATGATGGATTCTGGATTAAAATTTGAAGAACACCTAAAATGGGTAATAAGATGTTATGAGTTAATAAGAACCACCTTGTGAAGCATATTTAGTAGAAATGAAAAGGGTTTGATCACATTGTACAAATCTGCTGTTAGACCAGTTATAGAATGTCATGGAACTTTTTGCTCATTTAATTTAGCTCAGCTGAACAGATTAGAAAGTGAAAAAAAGTTTACAAGACAGATATTAGTGGTTTCTCATAAAAGGGTCAATTGAAGCTTTTAGTGTTGTTTGCCAATGGGTATAGGTTATTGATAGGTGATTTAATTCTCATATTTAAGTCAAGTCAAGTCAAAGTTAACTTTATTGTCTTTCAGGCAATACAGCAACAATGCACAGCTGAACAAAATTTATGTTTCTCTAAACTCATGTGCAAACATAAAAACAGAAATAAACACACATAACAACAACAGAGTCCAAGCCATCCAAAGGCACCAAACTGCACTAGCCATGCATGACCCATCACAGTGGCGATTACAGTGACCACAGCAATTCTCATCATCCACACCATTGGCACCATCGCTAGTTCTATCTCCAATATCAGCAATGCCCCAAGTCCCAGACCGGTCCCCTCCAACTCAACAGAACCAAAATCCAGATTCACATCAAAATCCTTAGACAAGTCAGGTGTCCACTACCTGCATTTGGCAACCACCACCACCTGAAGGCCCAAATGACCACAGTTGACCAAGGTGACACAGTGACCACAATAATCCAATCCATCCACACCATCACTAGCTCCGTCCTCAACACCAACAACGGTTCAAGTCCCAGACCAGTCCCTCTGGCTCAATAGAACACAAAAACCAAAACCAGGAGCCAAAGTCGGGTCCCCACTACCCACATACAGCACAACCACCACTCCTGAAAGCCTGAATGGCCACGGTCAGCCCAACTATCTCCAAAAACAAATATACAAGTTCCAGCAAAAACACCATGGCCGCAGACAACTGCACACCTGACCAAGTCAAATAGACATCCAAATGGATGACAAATTGGCAAATCCCACACAAAGCACACATCTGGAGCCAGAGTGACAACTGCCACACAAGGCACTGCCATCTTAGCTTTAATCTTAGCTTGGATTTAAGTGTGTTCAGAATGAAGTCTTAGCTGCACCCTTGGGTATCAGAGTTTCTAAACATAATGTTATTACAAGGAATAGCTGTCTGTTTGTAAACTTACTTCAGTTTAATACTTCATTTATGAGGTCCTTCTTTTATCATAGGGCCAGTAGATTGTGAAATTCCTTACCCTTATACATTACAAGTGTTGGAAGTCTTGAGATATTCTAAGAAATTGTTAGACATTCGGTTTAATAACAAAGTTTTTCACTCTGGATTATCACTTGGCAAACTATTAAATGGCCCATAGTAGGCCATGAGTTTGAAAATCTTAACACCAAACACTGAACAAACAAAACTGAATATTCCCATATTTTCCTGCTCAAGATAGCCTAGTAATATAGCTAGCCCCTACTTACCCCAAGTGCAAAATTAATCTCATACACACACTGCTTAATTAAGAATTATCTCTGAAGGGGAGTCACAGTCAAGACTAG